>NC_086321.1:357014028-357194028 GCF_036172605.1 Pelobates fuscus
ATGTTTAAACTGCAATTGGATAAATACTTCCAAAAACATAACATACAGGGATATCATTTCTAAATAGAGGGGTAATAGCTGCTTGATCCACGGAGACATCTTACTGCTATTTTGCGGTCAAGAAGGAATTTTTTCCTGGTTTGTTGCAAAATTGGAAGAAAAATTGCGGCAAAAGGAGATGGCGGCAATGAAGTCAAAGGGATGAAAACAACTAAAAGGCTGAGAAAACAACAATGAAAAATGGTGGATAGAGAACAATGCTGAGAGGAGGGGAAGCTGTGGGACTGACAGTAAGAGATCTATGGGCTAAGCTGTGACAAAGCATCTTCATTTTGTTGACTTTTCTGTATTTTGTCACCCAAAAGGTCTATTTTCACTACTCCTGCTCCTTCCCCTCCAAGCTAACTGCCCTGGAGCGCCTTCTCCTGACAGTAACAGGAGTCCAGAAAGCCGTAAAGATCGTAGCGGGACTTATGTGCAACCCGTCTGGAACTCTGGTCCAGTCGCGACAAGTTCCAACTCCCAGCCAATTTCCACCCCAGTTTTCCCCTACTTCTATACCAGCTACAAGAGAGCTTTTTGGAGGGAAGGTGCCTCAAGTGGTGTGAAACAATCACTCCCTAGGAGTCAGGAGGAGCACCCCTTACTTCGTTCACAGGCGCTCTGGACATTTCCCTGTGATATTTTGCCAACATGGGTGCTCGGATCAGAGCTATCCGGGGTTCCTGTATGTTTTTGTGTTGTGCTCTCTGTATCCGGGAGATAATTAGTTTAGCGAGCAGCAACTCAATTATCTCCCAGGCTCAGAAAGAGCAGAGTGGGATCACTGTATTGTGAATAGGGACCTCCTGCTGGGGGTCCGTGTATAAATGACCATGGTTGAACCTAATAAAACGAGATCCAGCATTAAGTCTCGACTAATGTATGGGGGGGCGGGGGGAGAACCAGCTATAGCAGCTATAATCAATACTCCCTCTGGAAGAAGCTATAACACTACGGGGAAGGGAATCCTTGGTGGTGATACTACGGTGGTCCGCCACATAAGATTGTGAATAAAGGACCTGTAGGTTGAATGTAAAAACACTCTCACTTTACAAATAAATATAATAGTTTGTAACGTACTAAGTTTTCCTTAGTAGCTATTAATCTTGCGTGTATTCCAGCTCTAAGACAGTCTCCTTTCTGCAGTCTGACCCACCTACTGTTAAATTATCATCATTCAGATTATGGCTATTTTAAATGTGGGCATGATTTATTGCACTGACACTTTAAATTGAATGTGTGGAGGAAAGATTACCAGGTATATAAAGAGTAACAGTAAGCAGGGCAACTACTGGTTTGGAAAAAGCCCATTGGATAGTGAAGAGCAGTGGTGTTGTCATCAGACTATAATGTCATCACGAACGTCCATCCATTTGGAACCCGGGAAACTGAAGGTGGGAAATTTGGTGATTTGATGAAGCAAATTTTTGTTGAGTGCAGTCATGCCATGCTGTTTATATTATAGCTAATGAAAAGGTGTGTATGTTAAGTATACCTCACTATTGCAAGTATAAGCACTATGAAGGGACCTCAATCACAGGAAATTGAGGAAATGTATTTTTCTGTAGATCTGTTGATTTACAAATGTGTATATGTTTAAAGGCATACTACTTACAAATGGTTTCTTAAGGGCAAAACTGAGGCTAATTAAGGGCAGAATATCCGCCATACATTTTTGCCATTTACCAACTGACACAAGCAACAATTGTGGGAAATGGATTTTTCTTGTGCATTGCCAGAGGCATTTCATGAAAGACCTCCATGCAGCTTTACAACATTTTCCATAGACCTCTGGCAGATGGCCAATATCTGAAGAATGACCCCAGAATATAAAATGGCAAGACGCATAAAGGAGAGCTTCAGGTAAGTATATCTCCCATTAGCTCTTCCTCCACGGCCATCACAATAAAATAGGCAGAGACCTCAAAGATGACTGAGCTGTTTTTTATTGTTTCTCCATCCACAGGTTTTTGGGTTCCTATTATGAAATTTCTCAGTAAATTCTGTCCAACAGCTTTCTTAAGAGTTTTAAAGGGATACAATAAGCACAGGCCTGCTGTACTGGTTTCAAGGAGTTTCACAAAAACAAAGGGTCTCTTGGCATCCTCACTTGACAGATTGCTATTGTGGAAGTAGTACTTCCTGATTAGCAACATCAATTTTGTCCAAATGTAGACAGCATTCACGGGCTTAGTGTCTAAGCTAACATTCAAAAACAGTTTAACAGCAGGAACAGTGCCAGGGAAGGCTGGCACCAAACAAACTACTCTGGACTGCGGTAGATATGAAGCTAAGAGACCACCTGTAATTCTAAGTTGAGCACCAACAGCTTTTTTTTATACTAATGAGTAATTAGAACAGCATAATTTTATCCAGAGAAAAAAATAAAAAGATATGCCTTGGTGGTCTTTAAAACAGACTATGAAATAAACATCCTTATTTATGCCTGTTTTATATTAGCAATCAAAGAAAGCATGTATTTTATACACACAGAGAACCCTCAGGATGATTCCGCAGTTTTGTTTTAAATTCCCCTTCCAGCTGCTATATGTTCTGGAATACCCTTGCAGGTTTGACGGGAGTTTGTGTTCAGCTCTGCCCACTTCCCGCCTAGGCCATCACTAAGCACCAGGAAGCCGGCCAGAAATTTTTCGTTTCCAGGTCTGGACAATTTAGCAAAATCTCTCTAAAAGACAAGTACTTAGAACAAAAGATATTTTAAGTTAAAAACAGGTTAAAATTTTAAAATATTTTATGTCCTTTTTTATGATTAGGATTTTATCCTCAAAAACATGTCTGATGGTAGCACCTCCCCGCCCCAAATACACACACACACATTCGAGGCAAAGTGAGCACATTGGGGGCGGGGCCGGGCCGCCGAGCTGAGCGGCAGCCATCCGAGCTAGCTCCGGCAACGAGCAGCCTAAATACAAACAAAATAATGCTTTAAAAGCCCACCTGGACCCGAGACAAATACGGGCATCGAGTGAGAGGTGGAACGGGAACACATCAAGTGAGCCTCAGTCGGATCATGATTGTAAAACCCGCCCGACTTGCAGGTTGAGCCCACGGGGCCTACACACATGTGGCGACGAGAGACAACACGGCAGAGGGAGAGAGGGGGACCCGGCCCCGCTCCCCCCCTCAGGCCGGCGGGGGTGATCCCGGCCCATAAGTCACATCTCCGGAGCCTGGAGGAGAGAGGCCTACATTGTGGGGAGCCCTTCCCTATGAAGAGCCAAGAGGGCCGCAGTATGAGCTATCTGCAGGGAGGCACGCAGGGTCGCCTGGGCCTCCGTGGTGACGGATCCCACAGATTGACCCCTCCAGGCGGCAGAATGGACGGCGCGGAGCCGGCCCCAACCCCAGGATTTGGTGGTGGTCCAGGGAAGGATGCCCCCAACTTTGTGAGCCCTGTGTCGCAGAGGCGCGCTGGACCCCCGGCAGACCGGTAGCCGGGGAGGCGAGCACCGGTGACAAGCGTGAGACCGGAGAAGGGTGAGGCACCATGGGGCTGGAGCTCCGACGGGGTACTGCAGGAGTTGGGGAGGTGCAGGGGATAAGGGGCCGAGGACTTTTCGTGGGTGGGAGTCTGCCGGACTGCCGACATCCCTGAGTGCCCACAGCACTGCGGTGTACCCGGCTGCACGGCCAGAGCAGGCCTGGATGGAGAAATGGGGGGGACAGATGCACCGGAGGTGCTCGGGAGACTCTGCACAGACCGACCGACTGGACATGTTTGAGCACCCTTGTCAAGAGCGCACCAGAGGCCAAAGTGTACCATACCGTGCCAGGCATGACTAAGCCACCTCCAGCGGAGAGACTTTTTTTTCTTTTTTTTTTCATTATTATTATTATTTACTTCGCCTGAGCTCTGTCCCAAACAAGGAATGAACAACGCAACGAAAGACAGATAAGGGTATAGGGACAGTATTTAGATAATTTGTTTGAGAAACCGCTCTCTATGTAATTTTAGATTTCCCCTGTTTTGCTTATTTCATCACTTGTAACTACACGTCATTGGCTATTTACATTTTAAAATGTATCTATCTCTCTTTACTTTATTATTTCCAAGCAAGCATTTAATTTTTAAACGGTTAACATCATTGTGCAGGTCCTTTAAGAACTCAGGGAACGTTAGCTGGCCAGTTAAACATATAAACTGCCTCCATAACTACATAAGTGATTGCACTCCCATCTTATGGCGTGCTTACGTTGTCCGTGCCTAACTGCCAAAAACATGTTAATAGCTGGGATTTACTGATGCCTCACGATGCTAGACTAACATTGTGCCTCTGTCATGTATGATTACAATATTACACACTTCAACGGTTACCTGAGCTTCTATAGGGAGCATATGATTAATACGCGCTATACAATACATCCCGGATGCAAATTGAGGCCTATCTTTATTTAATTCCTTTATTAGTTTCTCTATGTTTACTGAGTCTTTGATGAGGCCTAGCCAGAGCAGCACTAATTAAATTAACTATGTAGCTAATAGAGGAGCAGAATGTTTATCCTAAATGGTGCTTATGTTTTTTACATACTCCATGGCATGGTTAATACATAGATAATTACATACTCACGCCTCAGCCACAAATTAAATATGCTGCTAACGATTATACAGAGTGTAGGCTCAGTTGACTACCTGCGTTATACGTCGGACCATGCAGCTTTTAGTTTAACAGTGCACAGGAATACCCTGGAGCGTTTACCTACGTAAGGATCTATAATGTTTGCTTGGATCTTATAAGAAAAATTAACTACATAGAGTACACAATCAGCACACGAAGCGCTAATCCGAATTAATTACATGTATCAGTTGATAATGTGAACCAATATGTTCTGTTATAACAGTTATGACAAATCCGTTTCTACGTAAGCGACAATGTGTATGATGCACCTTTATTTACTGATGCTTATGCCCCTGCGCGGGCAAATACTTGCTTCATTACGAATCAGTTTGATATCTGCGTTTATATTGTGAAAACAATAAAAATATTCAAAACAAAGTGAGCACATTGAAGCATCAATACTTCTGCATTCGTGGCTAAATAAGATATCTGGGATGAGTATTTTGACCTGGAAATCTGATAGCCTACTGGTGTGCACTAGTTTGTGTTTACTTTGTACACTATTGGGAGAGATGTACAAAATTGGAAGCGCTTCAGACTGGGATTTTTGCCTTCTTTTGGATCAACAGCAAAAGCATATGTGAGGAAGGCTGAACTTGATGGACGCAAGTCTCTTTTCAGCTATGGAACTATGTCTTATATAAATAGACAAAATCACAGGGATACTTCTCTACCGCTCCCCTGGGACATCTGTGGATATTTCATTAATATATTTAATTATTTACATTGTATTCCATGTAAAATAATAAGAGGGCATCTACTTTATTTCCTCTGATACAATGTTACTGTTTTTCTGTGAAAGTTGAGTGATTTTGTTTGTTTTGGGCCACAAAGGAGCCCATTATGACGCATAGTTTCTTTTTTGTCTCGTATTTACAGGATTTTTGAAAAAGTTTATAGAATAACATTAATACATTGTTGTTCTATTAAACTTTTTCAAAGGTGTTTTATAAGTGGTGAAGCTGTCCTGTTTAGCATTTGGCTGTAGACATTCCAGCTTACTACACTAAACACATAAACAAATATATTTGGTAAATCTACCACAAGTATGTTTCGAAGGAAATAATCTTCTGTTATTTACTAAACTAGAAATTGTGAAGCCTTGAAAAGGAAACGGAAAACATTAGCCGAAAACAGACAAATTGTTTGCCACATCTAAGAATATGTTTTGTTTTTCGTTATCGGGAATGCTAAATTTTTAAGGTACAGAGAAAATCATATTCTTTATTTCGTGAAAATCTCTTTGTACATATTAAGTTAATGCATCCATGTTTATTTTGTGCATAGAAAATGTCAGGTAGCAGTGTTTTTACTAAGATATGCTCACTCAGTGTACAAACATTCCCCAAACAACACTTCGATGACAAATACACTGCAAATTGACAAAATTATTCAGCAAAAAAAAATAAAGTTATAGACAATATGTTTATGGTTTTCCATAGAGTAAAATATATGCTAATTTTCCCAATGGCTTTTTTTTTATTATTTTTTTTTTCAATTAAGGATTGCAGCAATAGATAAATTGCCAACCTGATGCTCTTCAATGGAAGATGTGCATCTTAACTTTTCTTGCCTTTCACTTCACTCTTTAGATCTTTAGCAATGTCTCCAACAAGCTTCCAGTACTCAGTAAAGGTCAGCTCATTATCCTTATTTATATCCAATTCCTTCATCTTCTCCTCTATGGACACACCCTTCATCTGACGCTGGAATTCCTTAGCGACCAGTTTATTGAATTCTGCCATGCTCAGTGAATCACGCTTGCCTTCTGCTTGCGCATGCACATGGAAGCACTGTATGATAGTGAAAATAGCCTTTTCGACTTCTGTCTGAGATGCTGCCATCTCATAGTTCAGCCTCGATTAGTGAAAATCCGCAAATTGCAAGGATAATCTAGAAAGACAAAAACAGAGTACCTTTACTGTCTTTTCGATAAACTGGTACTTATCCATAACTGCCAGGTGTCTCGATTTAGGAGGGAGAGTCCCTATCAGTCCTAAATCCTTCTGTTCCTCTTTCTTATCATAATTCTGCCTCCACCGCCGACACCCAAGTCCCCCAGGTTGCATCCGAGTTACAGGAGGCGCAGAGTGCTGTCAGGCAGGGGCGGCACTGATTGTTTAGAGCAGTCAGCTGACGCTCTAAGCCAATCAGTAGCTTTCCATTACTGATCTAGCCAATCAGCGGCACCCCTATCCAATAATTTTTTGGGTGTCCTCTATCTGAAGAAGGTCTAACAAAATTAAATAAAAATTCTTGCTACTTATGGGTATTTGTAAGGAATCTGTTGGCATTTGTCGGAGTACATCATCCAAAAAAATAAAATTAAATTAAAGTACAACTCAGAAAAGTTCTCAAACATTTTTAACCCCTTGAGGACCAAACTTCTGGAATAAAAGGGAATCATAACATGTCACACATGTCATGTGTCCTTAAGGGGAACCATAACCACTACAGCACTGTGTAATTAACATACTCTGAATGTTCCTCTAAAGGGACACTCTAGTGCCAGGAAAACAATCTGTTTTTTCCGGGCACTGCAGGTCCCCTCTCCCTCCCAGCTCCCATCCCCAGTTGCTGAAGGGGTGAAAACCCCTTCAGTCACTTACCAAAGGCAGCGATGATGTCCCTCGTTGCTGCTTCTTCCGCCACTCCACCCCTTCATCACGTCAGCTGGCGGGGGAGACTGATCCCGCCCACCGGCTGGGGAGACCTAATGCGCATGCGCGGCACGCGCATTAGACCTCTCCATAGGAAAGCATTGAAAATGCTTTTCAATGCTTTCCTAAGGGGATTTTAGCGACGCTGGAGGTGCTCACACAGCGTGAGGACGTCCAGCAACGCTATAGCACAGACCTGTGCTATGGACCAGGAAGTGTCCTTTAATGGCTGTCTAGTAGACAGCCACTAGGGGAGGACTTAACCCTGCAAAGTAATTATTGCAGTTTATGAAAACTGCAATAATTACAGTTGCAGGGTTAAGGGTAGTGGGAGTTGGCACCCAGACCACTCCAATGGGCAGAAGTGGTCTGGGTGCCTGGAGTGTCCCTTTAAGATGCCATGAAATGAAGCAGCATGGGCTGAAAGTAACAGTGCCGAGGTATACAGTCAGTATATCTCCCCAACTGCCACCACCATAAAAATGCAAAGACCCTACCAGTGACAGTGAAGAATTTAATTATAGTGGTAAGGATTCCCAAGCACTGTTCTTCGGATTTATGTCAAACTGTTTTAAAGCAGATATGTCACTTTTGTGGGTCTATGCAAAGACCCCCAAAGGCGTCATCTCCGGTGAGGTACAAGTGGCCTTGGGTTGCAGTGGAAAATAAGTTTACTCATGTGAAGCTCTCTCTCGCAGCCACCACCATCTTCCTCCTGCAGACTCTCTCTGTGGTTGCCGGAATCTCATCTGCCAGGGGCTACATCAGTGCTGTACTTAACCCCATGCATTGAGACACTGGACGTTCCTTATAGAGATGCATTGATTCAAGGCTGATTGGCAAAGCACATCGTTTTGATGCATCTGCAGTGCTGTACTGTGGGAAGTGGAGCGTAGCAGGGTAGGCCACGGCGAAATCGGCACTGCGTGGGAGATAAGGCGAGTAAAATCACCTGTTTACTGCAAGAAGGGGGTCATTATTTTGCCACTATGTCAGCGGTACATGTTTGTGTTCCTGACCCTATAGTGTTCATTTAAAGACACATTAATGGGAGTATTATTGCTGTGGAGCTCTGTTATACACTCAGACACATTACTGGGAGTATTATTACTGTGGAGCTCTGTTATACACTCAGTCACATTACTGGGAGTATTATTGCTGTGGAGCTCTGTTATACACGCAGACACATTACTGGGAGTATTATTGCTGTGGAGCTCTGTTATACACTCAGTCACATTACTGGGAGTATTATTGCTGTGGAGCTCTATTATACGCTCAGACACATTACTGGGAGTATTATTGCTGTGGAGCTCTGTTATACACTCAGTCACAATACTGGGAGTATTATTGCTGCGGAGCTCTGCTATACACTCAGACACATTACTGGAAGTATTATTGCTGAGGAGCTCTGTTATACACTCAGACACATTACTGGGAGTATTATTGCTGTGGAGTTCTGTTATACGCTCAGACACATCACTGGGAGTATTATTGCTGTGGAGCTCTGTTATCCACTCAGACACATTACTGGGAGTATTATTGCTGTGGAGTTCTGTTATACACTCAGACACATTACTGGGAGTATTATTGCTGTGGAGCTCTGTTATACACTCAGACACATTACTGGGAGTATTATTGCTGTGGAGCTCTGTTATACACTCAGACACATTACTGGGAGTATTATTGCTGTGGAGCTCTGTTATACACAGACACATTACTGGGAGTATTATTGCTGTGGAGCTCTGTTATACGCTCAGACACATTACTGGGAGTATTATTGCTGTGGAGCTCTGTTATACACTCAGACACATTACTGGGAGTATTATTGCTGTGGAGCTCTGTTATACACAGACACATTACTGGGAGTATTATTGCTGTGGAGCTCTGTTATACGCTCAGACACATTACTGGGAGTATTATTGCTGTGGAGCTCTGTTATACACCAACAATATGGAGCTCCTAGAAAGTAGGGACAGAGGTATCTGAGGCAAAAATAAGTTCACTTGGGATGTATGTGGTTAAGAACAATAATCACTACCCTACCATGGCAGCTGTCTGTGAGAGCAGCCAAAGCCATTATACAGCTCTCCAGACCATGGTGTGCCATTTGTGAGCTGTCAAGGCACAGCCTGGCACGTCAGCCATATTACATTGGCTTCCCATGATGCATTGCCCTAAAGGTGAGCCCATTGCATGCTGGGTACACTGAGCCTAGACCAGGGGAGTCCTATCACCCCATAACCAGGAATGTTAATAAAGTTACAGCCGCCGCCATAACACACTCCGTGCAACGTCATCACTCACAGCTCACGTCGGAGGGCAGAGTCACCCACTGGCTGATGACGTCCGCTCGCAGGCTGGTAGCTCCTCCCCCTCACTCTGACAGACAGCTGCTCTGCCCAATGACACACTAACACATGTTCGCCGCGTTCCCGCCCTTTATCAGACGATACCATTCCTGACCTGCGTAGGGGTGGCAGCCTATATATTACTGGTTTAAGCAGCTTTTTTTTTTTTTTTTTTTTTTGTTCCACCATAGATAACCGATTCCACGGTGACGCTGAGTGGGTGCACTCGTGTGAAGGGTGGCTGTGCCGCGCGGCCGTTACTCCGCGTCACCTCCCCCGCGAGAAGCTTTGGCTCCGTCTGGGCCCGCCCACAGGAAGTAGCGGGCAGTCTGTGTCCGTGACGTGGAGAGGGGAGGGATCCAGCAACATGGCGGCGGGTGAGTAGATCGCTTGGCCTGTGGGTAATGAATGGCGGGGAGCGGAGTCTCGGTCACAGTGTCCGCGCTCTGCTCAGTGCGTCATACTGTAACCGCGGGATCAGCCATTACTGCGGTGCCTGATCCCCCCCTGACTCGGTGTTATGGGATTCCATCAAACCCGGCACCCAGGGGCCTGTCACTGTGTAATAGCCACCAAGGGCCCTGTCACTGTCTGTCTGATACTGAGCACCTACCCACCCAGGGGGCCCTGTCACTGTGTAATACCCACCAATGGGGGCTCTGTCACTGTCTGATACTGAGCACCTACCCACCCAGGGGGCCCTGTCACTGTGTAATACCCACCGAGGGGGCTCTGTCACTGTCTGATACTGAGCACCTACCCACCCAGGGGGCCCTGTCACTGTGTAATACCCACCAATGGGGGCTCTGTCACTGTCTGATACTGAGCACCTACCCACCCAGGGGGCCCTGTCACTGTGTAATACCCACCGAGGGGGCTCTGTCACTGTCTGATACTGAGCACCTACCCACCCAGGGGGCTCTGTCACTGTCTGATACTGAGCACCTACCCACCCAGGGGGCTCTGTCACTGTCTGATACTGAGCACCTACCCACCCAGGGGGCCCTGTCACTGTCTAATACTGAGCACCATCCCACCCAGGGGGCCTGTCACTGTGTAATACCCACCGAGGGGGCTCTGTCACTGTCTGATACTGAGCACCTACCCACCCAGGGGGCTCTGTCACTGTCTGATACTGAGCACCTACCCACCCAGGGGGCTCTGTCACTGTCTGATACTGAGCACCTACCCACCCAGGGGGCCCTGTCACTGTCTGATACTGAGCACCTACCCACCCAGGGGGCCCTGTCACTGTGTAATACCCACCCAGGGGGCCCTGTCACTGTGTAATACCCACCCAGGGGGCCCTGTCACTGTGTAATACCCACCCAGGGGGCCCTGTCACTGTGTAATACCCACCGAGGGGGCTCTGTCACTGTCTGATACTGAGCACCTACCCACCCAGGGGGCTCTGTCACTGTCTGATACTGAGCACCTACCCACCCAGGGGGCCCTGTCACTGTCTGATACTGAGCACCTACCCACCCAGGGGGCCCTGTCACTGTGTAATACCCACCCAGGGGGCCCTGTCACTGTGTAATACCCACCCAGGGGGCCCTGTCACTGTGTAATACCCACCCAGGGGGCCCTGTCACTGTGTAATACCCACCCAGGGGGCCCTGTCACTGTGTAATACCCACCCAGGGGGCCCTGTCACTGTGTAATACCCACCCAGGGGGCCCTGTCACTGTGTAATACCCACCCAGGGGGCCCTGTCACTGTGTAATACCCACCCAGGGGGCCCTGTCACTGTGTAATACCCACCCAGGGGGCCCTGTCACTGTGTAATACCCACCCAGGGGGCCCTGTCACTGTGTAATACCCACCCAGGGGGCCCTGTCACTGTGTAATACCCACCCAGGGGGCCCTGTCACTGTGTAATACCCACCCAGGGGGCCCTGTCACTGTGTAATACCCACCCAGGGGGCCCTGTCACTGTGTAATACCCACCCAGGGGGCCCTGTCACTGTGTAATACCCACCCAGGGGGCCCTGTCACTGTGTAATACCCACCCAGGGGGCCCTGTCACTGTCTGATACTGAGCACCTACCCACCCAGGGGGCCCTGTCACTGTGTAATACCCACCCAGGGGGCCCTGTCACTGTCTGATACTGAGCACCTACCCACCCAGGGGGCCCTGTCACTGTCTGATACTGAGCACCTACCCACCCAGGGGGCCCTGTCACTGTCTGATACTGAGCACCTACCCACCCAGGGGGCCCTGTCACTGTCTGATACTGAGCACCTACCCACCCAGGGGGCCCTGTCACTGTATAATACCCACCCAGGGGGCCCTGTCACTGTCTGATACTGAGCACCTACCCACCCAGGGGGCCCTGTCACTGTGTAATACCCACCCAGGGGGCCCTGTCACTGTGTAATACCCACCCAGGGGGCCCTGTCACTGTGTAATACCCACCCAGGGGGCCCTGTCACTGTGTAATACCCACCCAGGGGGCCCTGTCACTGTCTGATACTGAGCACCTACCCACCCAGGGGGCCCTGTCACTGTCTGATACTGAGCACCTACCCACCCAGGGGGCCCTGTCACTGTATAATACCCACCCAGGGGGCCCTGTCACTGTCTGATACTGAGCACCTACCCACCCAGGGGGCTCTGTCACTGTGTAATACCCACCCAGGGGGCCCTGTCACTGTCTACTACACATCACCTATCCACTCAGAGGTATCTGTCATTATATAATAAAGCCCACTTATTTGGTATTACATAGTGACAGATGCCTCTGAGTGGATAGGTGATGTGTAGTAGACAGTGACACAGACCCCTGGGTGGGTAGGTGATGGCTATTATACAGTGACAGAGCCCCCTGTATAGGTAGCTGATGGCTATTATACAGTGACAGAGCCCCCTGTATAGGTAGCTGATGGCTATTATACAGTGACAGAGCCCCCTGTATAGGTAGCTGATGGCTATTATACAGTGACAGAGCCCCCTGTATAGGTAGCTGATGGCTGTTATACAGTGACAGAGCCCCCTGTCTGTATAGGTAGGTGCTGGGTATCAGACAGTGACAGAGCCCCCTGTCTGTATAGGTAGGTGCTGGGTATCAGACAGTGACAGAGCCCCCTGTCTGTATAGGTAGGTGCTGGGTATCAGACAGTGACAGAGCCCACTTATTGGGTGTCATTGTCTACCCACGTGTCTTTCTCACTGTCTACTGCCTCTCAACTCATGGAGCTCTCACAATTCTCATTCTGAAAATGTCATTGGAATAACCTGTATAGGTAGCTGATGGCTATTATACAGTGACAGAGCCCCCTGTATAGGTAGCTGATGGCTATTATACAGTGACAGAGCCCCCTGTATAGGTAGCTGATGGCTATTATACAGTGACAGAGCCCCCTGTATAGGTAGCTGATGGCTATTATACAGTGACAGAGCCCCCTGTATAGGTAGCTGATGGCTATTATACAGTGACAGAGCCCCCTGTATAGGTAGCTGATGGCTGTTATACAGTGACAGAGCCCCCTGTCTGTATAGGTAGGTGCTGGGTATCAGACAGTGACAGAGCCCACTTATTGGGTGTCATTGTCTACCCACGTGTCTTTCTCACTGTCTACTGCCTCTCAACTCATGGAGCTCTCACAATTCTCATTCTGAAAATGTCATTGGAATAAAACTGTTAAGGTTTCTGGTGGCACTTGCTTACTTTTAGGACAGGGGTGGGGAACCTTTTATCTGCCAAGGGCCATTTGGATATTTAAAACATAATTTGCGGGTCATACAAAATTATCAACTTATTTGGTGAAACATTTAATTAACTCACTCCTAACGTCATGGCTAGAACTGCTTCTCTTTGGTGAGAGAGAGAGTGCGCGCGCACTTGGCTCATTGGCTGAGAGCAATCTGGTGATGTGCTCTGCCAATGAGCTAAGCTATAATAAAACAATTCTGACTGCTTACAATGTGGGGGGGAGGCGTGCCAGGGCATTCATGGTACCTTAACCACTACAGCAAGCATATCAAACTCAAAGTCTGTATCGGGCCGCAAAAAAATACTGTAAATTTTCATAGAAACGTAGGTTTATTTTAAAAAGTACAGTATAACCCCCCCCCACCCCAGCATCCCCCTCTACTAAATCCCAGCCTCCTCCTCCTACTAAACCACAGCACCCCCCTCTGCCACCCTGTGACAAATCTGATCCTCCCGCTGACACGCACACACACACTCGCAGGCAGACACGCACACACACACTCGCAGGCAGACACGCACACACACACTCGCAGGCAGACACGCACACACACACTCGCAGGCAGACACGCGCACACACTCTTACACATACTTTTTTTTTTTATTGCTCCTTACCTTATGGAGCTGATGTGGGGCATCTCCCTGAGATCCTTCTGCTCCCTCGCGTGGTTTAGTGATGCAGGGTGCCGGAATATGACATCATATTCTGGCTTCACTTCAGATGACGCGCGCGAGGGAGCAGTGAGGAGCAGGAACACTGAGCTCCCTCGTTGGCTGCCAGCGTCCTGCTTCCTACCTGGCCGGGTAAGTGTTAGCAGAGTAGGCACCTGCAATTTGGGGAAAGCAGGTGCCTACTCTGCTATAACACCAGCATGTACTCGCGGCTCAGCGGGCCGCAAAGATGGTCCTTGTGGGCTGCGAGTTTGCCATGCTTGCACTACAGCCTAATGTAGTTGTCCTGGTGTAACAAGACTGCTGCAACACTTGAAAAAAGCAGTGTTTACATTGCTCCCTTAGGACACCTGTAGTGTCTGTCACTCAGACCACCCCCAGGTGTGCTTCCTATTATGGACTTGCAATTTTTGCAACATTCCGTGTCTTCATGCTCTGCATGGAGATGCATTTGGATTATGCATCTCTATGATGTGGATTGCTGCACATGCAGAATAGACTCAACAATGCTTCTCTATTAGCTAAGAGTGAAGTGTCGAACACGGTGGGGGATTGAAGAAAAGTAAATTGTTGTATAGTATGGGGGGGGGGGTCTAAATGTTAGGGATTTATGCCATATACTACACAGCAGCATATTCTGCTCATACACATGTAGAATTGATAGAACTCACGGAAAATATGGTGAATCGGACACCCCTAGAAGGGACAGATGCCAGAGCAAAGACAGCAAGCAACAAGTGACTCTAGTGAGATGAGGATGTAATTTAAGGTGTATGCAGATTGCGACCTCTGCCATTGTTTAGCTAAGTTTTGACTACCATTTCCAAAAATAAATGTTACTTCTGATAGCAGGAGAAAATATTACTACAATTGCTTATTTAGTGCTGGAACGGTTTCTAGCATTTGTGGACACAACAAACACTAAAGTAATTTTTAAAGGAAATCATTGTAATGTAAGTATGCATCACATTGTATGCCACACATATGTTTAGGCGATCACTGATTGATCAAAATTGTTTAGCTACTTACTGATTGCTGTTGAGCTGAATTGTGGATTCTGATCTGCAAATAGAACAATTCAGAATCATATTTGTTTATTCCTTTTGCTATGAAATAACTACCTGATCTATTCAAGCTCTGGGTGAACAGCACCTCTTTAATTCTCCAAGTTTAGGATGACCTCTTTCCTGTTTACTTTTGGTTTGCTAGTCAGCTCTTCTGGGTGTTTTGAATTCTCTAGAAAATAAAATCTATGCAAATTTTAAATGAATAGTGATATTCTCTTTATTTGATAGTGAAAATGTTCAAACTATGAATTTGATTATGCCATTCTCTATCCCTATTTGGGAATAATATACCCTACACACACTCCATGTGGTAATGAATGCTCTCTGTTTCATTGTCAACCTGCCATTATTAGATATTTTTTGCTAGTTGGTTTCCCATGCCCCTTTCTTTTTGCAAAAGTAAAAAAAAAAAAATAATACTCCCCTGTCACCCCACCTAGTGTGAGATTACAGCAGTGACGTTGGCTCCTGATGCTGAGGAGCAGCGCGAGAAAGATGGTGGCCACCGGACCCCCAGTGGCGATTTTACTGCCTGGGGACTTTGCAAATACTATATATATATATATATATATATATGTGTATTTGCATATTTATTAGACACTACACTTCAACCTAATTCTCTGCGCAAATTTGCAAATACGTGGATCTGCTTTTTTCAGGCTTACCTACAGAAATCTGCACTGTTTGCATACTTAAAGTGCAAGTAGCCAGCGGCAAATGGATAGGAAAAAAAATTTTTTTTCAATGATTTCATATTTTGATTGTGATATATTGAGCCCCTCTGTGGAGTATAAAGTATTTTCTCCTGGTAGTTATTTATTAAAGGGACACTCCACTACCAAAATGGAAAATAAATAAAATAGAAAAGGATTTAGTAGATATACCCTAAATGAAAACTTGCACGAGTTTACCGTATATACTCGAGTATAAGCCGACCCGAATATAAGCCGAGGCCCCTAATTTTACCCCAAAAAACTGGGAAAACTTATTGACTCGAGTATAAGACTAGGGTGGGAAATGCAGCAGCTACTGGTAAATTTCTAAATAAAATTAGATCCTAAAAAAATTATATTAATTGAATATTTATTTAGCGTGTGTGCATGAGTGCAGCGTGTGTGCATGAGTGCAGCGTGTGTGTGTGGGCAATTTTTTTTTTATTATTATTTTAATATTTTTTTATGATTTTTATTATTTTATTTAATTTTTTTTTTTTTATTATTTTAATATGTATTTTGTATTAGTAATATTTATTTATTTTATTTTTTTTCGTCCCCCCTCCCTGCTTTATACATAGCAGGGAGGGGGGCTCCTTCCCTGGTGGTCTAGTGGCATTGGTAGTTCAGTGGGGGGGAGGAGAGGGCTGTCAGAGAGTTTACTTACCGCTCCTGTCAGCTCCCTCCTCTGCGCCGGTCCGTTCAGCACCTCGGTCAGCTCCCAGTGTAAGTCTCGCGAGAGCCGCGGCTCTCACGAGACAGTGGGAGCTGACAGAGGGAGCTGCACAGACTGCGCGGAGGAGGAGGGAGCTGACAGGAGCTGCAGGAGAGTTAAGTAAACTCTCTGACAGCCCCTGTCTGTATTATGGCAATGCAAATTGCCATAATACAGACTATTGACTCGAGTATAAGCCGAGTTGGGGTTTTTCAGCACAAGAATTGTGCTGAAAAACTCTGCTTATATTCGAGTATATACGCTAATTATGCATTTATATCTAAAAACAGCTTGCAAAACGTGCAGTTCTCTTGTCTGCAGCCTTTGCAAGCCCTCCTCTTCTAACTCCGCCCAAACTTTGTGACTTTTCAATCAGACTTCCCAACGCAGCTCAATGAGAAATCTTTGCAAGACAGGTGCTCTGGGCAATTGCTGCCTCTTGAGTTCAGTGCAACTAAGTTAACCGAATCAGGAAGTAACAGGACCTTGTTCCCTGCTTGAAAAGACAGGGAGTGTATCCAGTATAATTAATTAATTAAATCTGCACTTTTTATAAAACAAAAATATAGGACATTTAAGCTTTTCAACAAGCTAATGTGCTTATGGGGTCTGGAGTGTCCCTTTAAAACAACATTAATCAAAGCTTTCTATAGTGATGTTTCCTGAAATTGCCAATTCTGTCTAATGATCACTGTATTTTTGTTATTTAGTCTTCTATTTCAATTGTCCAGTTCTGCCATTAAGTTGCATCGGGTGGAATTTTAGTCTACATTCTCTGTAATTTAGGGGCTCTATTGCAATTTCTGAGCATTGGTAGCTCATGAGAAGCCTGGATGGTTTATATTCGCTAATCATTGTGCATTTGGACTTTGTGAATGACTCTGTGAGCAAAGGAGGTAGTTTGAAGAGTAAGACAACAGACTAGACTGAGAATACTTGAGGGAGAGGGCAGGACAAAAATATTAACTCGCTTATTAAAAAAAAAAAAAAAATGTATTTCTCCACATTACAGAAATTGGGCAGTTCTGATTATCAATAAGTGAGTTATAAACACCTTCTTTTGAGTGATGAACTGTTACAGTTTAATTGCAGCATGTCACTGAGCTCTGTAGCTTGAATTGAACCCACACAATCATTACAAATAATAGGTCTTTATTAAGAGTCCTATTTTACATACTCTTCTGAATAGCATTTAAACCTATAAATATTGACACATCATACCAATTACAGATGAATATCCAACTTCCATCTAAAATAAGGCTTTAAAGAGACACTGATGTATTTTCCAAAATTCGTTAAGTTTCCTCATCCCGTTTGCTCTGCAACTGTTAAAGTTAACTACCGATTACTTGTCTCATTTCCAGCACAAAGGCTTCTCTGCTGCAGCTGCCCTCTCATCATGCCTGCTGATATCTTCTTCCGTAAACTTTTCCAATCCTATGCTTCTCATAGAGAAGCATTGGATTGGAGATATTCGTGCACAGCCAAACACCGCTCCCCTGCAGTCAAATGCTGCTATGAGTAGGCTTTGGTTCCAGAACTGAGGTTCACTCGGCTCTGGAGGTTGAAGTGCCTCTAGTTGCCATCAGGAAAACAGCCACTAGAGGTGTTTTACCCTGCAATATAAACGTTGCAGTTTCTACCGTTTGTTCGTTGAGGTGAAGTAATCTGGGTGACTTTAGTGGTCTCTTAAGGACGTTTTTTTTTTTTTTTAAAGGGACACTATAGTCACCAGTGCAACTACATGTATTCCTGACCCTGTAGTGTTAACACCACCATCTAGCCCCCCCCTCATGCCTCCATAAATATAGTACAAATCTTACTGTATTCAAGCCAGAATCTGTAGATCTGCATGCTGTTTGCCTAAAAAAACAGTCTGCTGACATCATCAGAAGTTGTAGCCTGATCCAATCACAATGCTTTCCCGTAGGATTGGCTGAGACTGACAAGGAGGCAGATCAGGGGCAGAGCCAGCATGATTCAAACACAGCCCTGGCCAATCAGCATCTCCTCATAGAGATGAATTGAATCAATGAATCTTTGAGGAAGGTTCAGTGTCTGCATGCAGATGGAGGAGATACTGAATCACAGGATGCTGTGCACAGTGCTGCCCTGTGCTCTGCTGACAGCAGATCTGAGTGGATGGAGGCATATTATGCCTCTAATTCCGAAGTCCCTCTGGTTCACTGTGAGTGACTGCAACTTGAGGTGTTCCTAGCTTTCAATGTAAACACTGTATTTTCTCAGAAAATACAGTGTTTACATGAGGAAGGCTGCAGGGAGCTATAGTTCTCACCTGAACAACCTCATTAAGCTGAAGTTGTTCAGGTGACTATAGTGTCCCTTTAAGCCCACCTGTGCCATTATAGAGAGAATCTGAACCATTTGCACTACAGACTTATCCCACCCAAAAGGGCAGTCCAGATCCAAAATGCTGTCACACAGAAACTGGACACTCTGCTTGATAAATACCACTATTGAGTTCAAACCTTGCTGAGCTAGTTTGTCCAAAAGGCAAATTGTTCATGAAAAGCTGAGATACTATGGTTTGTGTTTCTGTCGGTCAGAGGGATAAAAGGATCTTCCCTGACAGGTTTGCATAGGCTGCAAAGCAGCAAGTTGACTCTGTACGCGTCCAGGACCCAGTGGTTCAGTGTGCTGTATGTTTGTGCTAGGGGACCCCTGAAGCTGTCACTGCAGAAGACCTGTTATACCAATGTCTCCGAATCTTGCTCTTCAGTTAGTCCCCCACTCCACCCATACCAATTGCATAATGGACAGATCCCACAAACAAGGACCGTTTAGTAACTAAATATTAACAAAGATGATTGTTTCTGCCTTCTTTGGGCTTCATCGGTGAGGTGTAGCTTGTCATCATCTAAGCACAGTGAGCCAGTAAAGTGAACATTTGTATTTCCCTTTTGATGTTGGTAGACCTTGTGAAAATACACGTCAGAGCACAATGTATGAGAGCACTGATAATCAGCAGTTAACTCCAATTAATTTGCACTTCAATTTGTCCCCACTAAAATTTAAGCTCATGACGACAGAGAACATAAAACATTTACAAAGGAGACTGAAGTCCTTACTGCAAGAAATATACACTAACCCCAGATGTTCAGTCTGGCCTGCTGTGTACGTGTAATGTAGGAGATGGGAGAACTGTCACCCAAAATAACTGAGATGTCTTTACACCCACACACCTTATTTCACTACACCGTTTTGTTTGAGATTAGCTGGAGGTTGAGTGAGGCCAGATGGGAGGTGAACCAGTCATAGTAAGTTGTGTACCACTATTAAAATTCAACATGGAATCTGGTGAGACTTTCTTGGTGTCATCGACAGCAATACCTACTAATTAATAATCAACGACATCTACTGGTACATTACCCTAGCACCAACAATATATGTGGTAGAGAAATTGGCAACTCATAGGGCCCTAACCCTTCACCCCAATACGCAATAGGTAAATTAAGAGCACCCCTTTGCTTGTTTTTGGACGGAAAGGAACATGCTAAGATTGCATTTTCGTTTTACAAAGGGATCCTAGTGATTTTTTGTTTTTTTTTCTTGAGCCAGAAGGCTGTACGATTTTACTTTCTTGCAAACCACAGGACAGGTTTAAGGACATTCCAGGCACCATAGCAACCTACACTCGGCCATGGAGATCTACTGTCTCCCAGAACTTATTTGCTTATTACAGTTGTTTTAAATACTGACACCTCTGCCCATTCATGTATCTGTGTGGTGTGTGCATGCTATGAAAACCCATGTTCCCATACATGCTACGTGCAAGGACCCAGCTGCAAAGTTTAGGTTGTCAGGTTATAGCTCTGTTCACAAAACTGTCAATGAAGCGGTGTGTAAATCAATAACAGCTGTTGTGCTGATTCCAGAGTGAGGATATTTTCCATCAAACCTATGTGATATATTGAAATATTGTTAAGTGCAGTACTATTTGAACCATAAACTACTGCTAAGTTTATAGGACAAGTTGAGACATCATTAAACGTAATTGGTTTGCTTTGCATTAGTTACGCAGACTATTGTAATAAAACACAATATTTCTTTTTTCTTTTCAGTTCGACATCTGGTTTTCATCTGGGCTTTCACACTCTTAGCCAGTACCCTAGCCTTGTCCCCCAGTCACTACCTGAGCCGAGATGATGTGGAGCGGCTAAAGAATTTCTTGGAACGTCCCGTAACAGACCTGGAATCTGCTTACTACTATGTTGTAGGGTTTTACCATCTTGGTGCCAGTGTGCTCGATGAACAGGTAAGCTAGCTTTCTATTGAATACGAGTATGGGAGGTTGTAATTTTAGTGAACTGTAGGTGCTGCACATCTTATTCCTGTAAAACTTCAAACCTAATATTAGGGATATCTTTAAATGGAGACTAATCACTATCTCACTTTATTTGAACAGTAAACCTTTCATTTAGTTTAAAAAAAAAAAACATTTATTTTTTTTTTGGTGGGGAGGGAGGGGGTATTGTTGAAGAATGAACGTTTCCTCCAAGTCAACTTTTTAACCTGGCTGCTTGACTTGCATTGATACTGTGTTATAAGAATGCATTGCACTTGCACACATTGCTGTTATATAGAGTGTCACTGAAGCAGTCTTTATGCTTCATGCGTAGCTACCGGGTTAAGTGAGCAATATCAATACTGTTTAACTTGAAGATTGCCACTTACATGAAGGCAAACTCACTGCCAGGACCTCCCTAACACAAGCTCTTATTCTAGTCTCCACTAGGTGGAGCTGTAATTCCTTTTATGCTTCTACGTAGAGCACTTTGTTTTGTTCTAAACTAATACCAGAATTATTTTAAGTCCTGCTCTCTGTTCCTTTTTAGAAGCATAACAAGAATGATATGAGGCTTAAAGGCTCACTATAGGGTCACGAACACGCATGTATTCCTGACCCTATAGTGCTAAACCCTCCATTTAGGTGGCTTGCCTTCTATAAAAGTATAAAACTCGCCTTATTTCCAGTGCCGCGCGGGTCTGCTGGCGCTGGCTCCGCCCCCTTTGAGACACTATCAAAATGGCCGATTTTTTGCCAATCCAATGCATTGGATTGGCTAAAATTGGCACAGGGGCAGGGCCCAATGCCTTTTTGGCCAATCAGGATGCTGAATGGCAGGGCTGCTTACTGTGCAGCCCTGAGCCAGGAAGCCCCTCCAGTGGCCATCTAAGGAGTGGCCACTTGGAGGTGTCCCTAGGGGCAATGTAAATACTACCTTTTCTCTGAAAAGGCAGTGTTTACGTGAAAATGCCTGAAGGGAGCATTTAACATTAATGCTGTAGTTCTGGTGACTATAGTGTCCCTTTAAAGGATCACTATAGGGTCACGAACACATATGTATTCCTGACCCTATAGTGCTAAATTTAGCTGGCTTGCTCCCCTTATTTCTAGCGCTACGCGGGTCTGCCAGTGCTGGCTCCGCCCCCTTTGAGACATAATCGAAATGGTTGATTTTTGGCCAATCCAATGCTTTCCCATAGGGAAAGCATTGGATTGGCTAAAATCGGCACAGGGGCGGTGGCCAAATGCCGTTTTGGCCAATCAGGACCTCCTCATAGAGATGCATTGAATCAATGCATCTCTATGAGGAAAATTCTGCGTCTCCATGCAGAGCGTGGGGACGCTGAACGGCAGGGCTGCTTACTGTGCAGCCTTCAGTGGCCATCTAAGGAGTAGCCACTTGGAGGTGTCCCTAGGGGCAATGTAAACACTGCTCTCTGAAAAGGCAATGTTTACATGAAAATGTCTGAAGGGAGCGATTATACTCACCAGAACAACTACATTAAGCTGTAGTTGTTTTGGTGACTATAGTGTCCCTTTAATGTGATCCATTTTAGGTTTCAGAAGAACTTGATGGGTGTGTTGTTGTGTGTGGGTTTTTAACAAAAAAATTTTATTATTGCAATCTACTTATGTGACTGATGTACAGACTATCTCATTCTACGCTATTTAGGAGATACACTACCATGCATTTGTGTGCCTTAACAAATACAGCTAGGGAAAAGCTATGTGCCATGGGAGTATGGCACATAAATTGCCTCACTGGTCCTTCATCGCTCATTGGAGCAGGCCAGAGAGATCTGAGATGACTCTCAGATATTTTTTTTCCTGTAAGACTTGTGGCAATCTCCCCTTAAAGTAAACTGATGATTTAGTATTTTCTTAATTGTGTAATGCACAAATTTTTTTGGATTATACTCTAGAGCAGCATGTCTGTGTCTTTTATCATATTTCAGTTTCCAGCTACCACTTTGTATAGCATTAGGTCCTTCACTTCAGATTGAGATTGTCCGATAATGTATTAATTGAATTTGTATATTGTAAAAAAAAAATTGCAGGCTAATGTGTAAAATATTTATTTTACTGAGTTATGGCTCTCTGGTTCTGCTGTGTAAACTCATGGCAGCTTCCATATATAAATAGATGTATAGTCCTTATAGTTGGATAAACTCTCTGCACTGTGTTTAAGACAAGTTATGTTCTGTAATTCCGCCATGAACTGTTTGCATGAAGATGCATGTTAAAACCACAGCAACAAATAGGCACTTTGTGACCTAGCCTATCTATGATTTCTCTTTCCTAGACTGCGTGTGATTTCATCCGCTCGAAGGTGGATCATGGTAGTGTGGATTCACTATTTTATGCTGCCCAGTCCAGCCAAGCCTTGTCCAACTGCGAGGTGAGTGAGATTAACTGGAATCCTATCTGGTGGTTTACTCTGTCATAGTTAGAAAATACTGTAGGGACTTCCCAACCGGCCAATATATTGTAGGTAATCATGCCTTTGTTTAAAAGTAGATTATTCTTTTTCTCTTTTTTTTTTTTTTTTAAGTCTCTACTATATCTGTCCCTATAGGTGACAATCTCCAATGAAACCAGAGACTTGTTGCTTGGAGCAGTAAGTGAGGACTCCACGGTCAATCAGATCTATCATGCAGTGGGAGCCCTCAATGGCTTTGGTCTTCCACTGGCCTCCCAGGAAGTAGTTGGGGCCCTCACCACTCGGCTCAGCAAGGAGGAGAATGTGCTTGCGTAAGTTTCAGTATTTGTAACACTATTGTGTGAGCGTGGTTTGTATTAGTGATTGCGTTCACCATGGACTTCAACCTAATGTGCTGCTGTGTGCTTTTTAAGAGCCCTTACAAACTTTGTGTGACCTAAAAAAGTACACTCTAAAATATCTTGTGGGCACCTAGACCACTTCAGCTCAATGAAATGGTCTGGGTGCCAGGTCCCCCTAGTTTTAAACCTGCAGCTGAAAACATAGCAGTTTTAGAGAAACTGCTATGTTTACACTGCAGGGTTAATCCAGCCTCTAGTGGCCGTCTCCCTGACAGCCACTAGAGGCCGCTTCCGCGATTTACACAGAGTAAATAGCACTTATTTGACGCTGGACGTTCTCACGGTGTCCAGTGTCAAAAAAGATCCCCATAGAAAAGCATTGAGTAATGCTTTCCTATGGGCGAGTTTAAAGCGGGCGCGCCCCTGGCCGCGCATTCGGCTCCACTCGGAATCTGACGTCGATGGAGGAGGAGAGGTCACCAGTGCCGAGAGAGCCTGGCGCTGGATTAACCATTTATTCGCTGCGGAACAGAGCTCTAGTCACCTAAACGGTGACATGGGCTCTATAGTGTTAGGAATACATATTTGTATTCCTAACGCTATAGTGTTCCTCTAAATACCAACTCTAATGCACCCTGTGTCAATGCTTCCATTGTTTTGTACGACTTTAAATGTTTATAGCGATGATCCCTGAAGTCAAGTGATCTTGACCAGGAATACCAGACGGGTAATATGTAAATATATTAAAACATTGTTAATTGTGTAAATAGGGAAGGTATTGCTGCTGGATGTATACAGATATTTTATAATGGTTCCTGGGCTAAGACATGTAGATGGTAATGTTGTGGAAGCCTTAGAAGAGTGCAACTTGCTCTGTAACGCTACATTTGGCTTGGGAATATAACACTGAGCCCCGCGATACTGCAAATATTTCATAGCTGCCATGCAGCCGCATAACAAAATATACCTTAGAAATATGGCTGCCGCAGTTGGATATGAGTGCATCTGAATGCCCCCACAAGTCGCATCCGACAAACTTCTACCATGTACAGACACTGCTGTTATTCTGCTTTATAGTGCCCAGAATTCTGACAAGGCTCTGAAATTATGCAACGTATAACCTTTTAATATGCATATTTATTGGAGATTTTAAATTTGTTGTCCTACTTATCTGAGGTTTGACTGGTCGTCCACATGTTTGTGGATGACTGAGTTAATTGCTGCTTCTTGCCAGACCTTGACTACATAAATGCAGTTAAATATAGGTTCTCCGGACTTCGAATATTCTTCTATTTAACTTCAGGCATTTTCCATCTAATATGATAATTTCATAGCACCTTCCTCTCCTTTTTATAATAATGTTATTTTCTAAAATGGACCTGATTAAATCGGCAATTTAGTAGTCATTGTGCAGCCTGCAAGACATGTGACCTTTAGCTCATTAATTCACAGTAATTTTATTTTCCTCAATGTATAACTTGAAGAACTTTGTATTTTAAATCAAACAGGTTGAATGTTTTTTCTGGATAGCAGCACAAAGTGGGTTTTTGTTAGGACCTTATAGGCAGGTACTAATGAAAGGGTTCTCTGTGAATGCTGTTGGGTCCGTATGTATCACCACATAGCCCTTTATCAGTTTTGCATTAGAGATTATAATCCATTAACCATTTTTTATTTGTCCTCAAGGAGCCAAAATTCCAAGATCTAGAAATGCATGCTCTAATCAGCATTTTTGTTTCATTTGTAAACTTTGTAGCGTTATTGGTTAAGATACAATTCCAAGATGGACACGTTTACAATGAATACGATCATATTTTTAAAAAAAACACTTTATTGCAGCCAAATGTATTCTGTCTTTCTTAGAAGAAAATATGAACCTGTCTTAAACTGATTTGTGTGAATAAAGTTTTTAGTGACTCTGCTAATGACTAAAGCCAAGTCAGTGCCTCTTTAGACTGGTGTGAGGTCATTTTCATGGAGAGAACTGTGCTGGGGCAAGACTCCCAACAGCTGATGGTGTACAAATACCTGTGACAAGTTAATGTGACTCACTTTACATGCAAGGCTCCTTTATACATTTAATGAGTATTTCTAATCTCCATATAAATGGGGAAGCTAAACAACATGTTTAATTCTGAGTAAGAATGCAGATGCAGTATACAAGACCCCTTTTAAACATGCATTGTAGAGCTAATTGCTGTGTCCCAAGTGACAGTATGAAACTGTCATACCTATAATTCCTTAACTTGTAGTAATCCCATATGGGCAGGTCTGTCATCCTATCGTTGTGCGATGTGACAATGCCGGGTCTCTCTCCGCTTCCCCAGGGAGACCCTTTCCATTATGATGGAAATGAGGCTGTCAGATGAATATAGGAAAATTTACCTTTTGGGCTGGGATTCTTCCCACATAAGAGGTACATGTGGTCCTTTTAAGGGAGTGATTGGTAAGATGAGGCATCTTGTGTATGGAAATACATTCTACATAATGGAGCTATTGAGAGAGACAATAGTTTTGTGATTAATGTGCCAGTCCTTTTGTTCTGGGGATTCTGCTTTGTTTGATAACCCCTTCATTGCCAGTAACGGGATATACCTTCACACATCTGTCTCTGCAGAACCATCGAAGCACTGCTGACCGCATCACTTCTGTCCCAGCAAGCAGACATGCGGGGGATCGTGGAAGAGATAGAGGTTGGTAGACTCCTACCGTCCCTTATAATATTCATATATACATTATTGAAGGGGGGTGCATGACACCTAGGTAACTTAGCAGCTAAGCTTTTCACTCACTATAGTTCAAAGAAAAAACAGATCATATGTGCTTATTTCACCCTGTGCCTCTCCCAACTTCCTTTTTCGTGTCAGCTGTAAAACCTCAGGCCTTGTTTGATGACTTTTGTTAATCTCCCATGTGTGTTTTCAAGGCCTTCAATTGGCCTTTGAACCAATACTAAAAAGCCAATCCATAATTCTATCATTCTTTAAGGATACTCCCATGAGCATTAAAATGTCAATTCTAATATTCTAGCATTTTGCTTGCATTCCATCATCAGTTAAGGCAAACTAGCATAAGTAAAGAAAAATCACTTTTTCCCAATGGACGAAAACCTTTTCGCTGTCTTCCCATGTATGTGCCAGGGTGCAGTGGACTGCCGGCCATATTTTAGCACAGAGATTTGCAGGTTTCAACTTTTTACAGTGATATAGAAGGCATGCAGAAACCTGACTGCTGGAAATGCTGCTAAGACTTCAGATTTATCACCTGTCATGCATCAATTTCTCTGTGCACTCTTGCTAACCTACAGGAGGATTGTTTAATATGCCCTTTACATCCACTTGCAGAATTTGTTTACATTTCCAATACTTCGATGCAGCTGTTTAAGAATAGCACGTTAAATTTGTCCCTATAATGTGAGAAAATAGTGTAAAACAATGGTATATTTCTAACATATTGTTACAGTACCTAAATAATGTAAGTGCTTTTTTAAAATTAAATTTTTCTTCATTTTATACTTTTGCTTGAAGCCCCAATCCCCATTTTATTTCCTTATTTATTTTTTTATAGTCTTGTAATGTTTAAGAATGACTTCCCCCTCCTTTACTCAGGATTTGGTGGCACGTCTTGATGATTTGGGTGGTCAGTACCTACAGTTTGAAGAAGGGCTGGAAGCCACTGCTCTCTTTGTGGCTGCTACATACAGACTTTCTGACCATGTTGGCGTGGAGCCTGCACTGAAAGAGGTGAGTAGATCTTTCTACTAGTACCATTTCTCAATGTTCTTTTCAGAACCACCTTAATCTAATTCATCTCCTTTCTTCCAGGAACAAATCGTCCAGTTAATGAATGCTATCTTCAGCCGAAAGAACTTTGAATCCCACTCAGAAGCATTCAGTGTGGCATTGGCAGCTTCTGCTCTATCACACAACCGCTACCACATCCCTCTTGTTGTGATACCCGACGGTCCTGCTGCTGTATCCCATAAACAACCCCTCCTACGAGTAAGTGTACTGAAAGGAACTAACATTTTGAGATTGTGCTTGTGGTATGTTTTAGAGCAAAGTGTGTATTGTAATAGGGAATATAGGCAAGGATTTGTTCAATGGTTACTGAGTGACGGGATAACTAGGGCAAAGTCCTGCATGGGAGCATGTTTACGCACTTTCATTCTAGGAGTCGAATCTGGCCTCCTAGGACACTTGTCGTCCTAGAGTGGCAAAGGAGGGAACACATGTGCTAATTACGAAAAGCTAATTAAATCTGTCAGCGTGCATTGTGTGCGGACAATGGACATATTTTTTTGTGCTGAATTGACATTTGACAGTCTAGAACAGAGTTCTGGTCTACCAAAGTCACATGTGATAGGGGTGCAAATATTTCCTTATGTGCAGTGCTTGAAGCAGAAATGCCATCATGGCCCCTTCTAAAGGCAGTGGTGATCATGATGTTTTGAGTAACCCTTTAAGTTGTGGGAACTACTACTAATATTATGATGTCTAAGAGGGCAATTTGTGTCCTCCATCTACCGGTTGTGCCCTAAGCCTGCCTTTTCTCTAACTACAGCTGCGGGTTACAAATGTCCTATCTCAGTCTCTGACTGAAGCCAAAGTGAAAGTCAATTATGCCAAATCATCCAGCACCAAAGCCACAGTCCTTCAACAGACCACCTTCTCTGCATCTGGGTAAGGAAGGCAAGAATGTGTCTCTGTATTACCAATGCATGTTACTACATTTTAACCAATCTCTCCACTTTCCCTGGCGCTCAATCTCAAAGTCACATTCCTAATGTTGTTAGGTTTTCAAATCGAAATGAAGCAGAAGTGGATGCAAAGTAAACTTCCCTTTCACTAAACAGGCTGTTTAAATGAACCTGTTTACCTTTTAGATCACCTACACCTTCTCACTGGCTTTCTCATGGTTTAGTCCGTTTCTTTCATTCCTATATCCCCCACCCTGTCTATTGCTATGTCTCTGCTTTGTGTGGCTTCTCGTCTAATCCCTTTCTTTCCTTTCCACAGTGACGCCTTTGAACTAAACTTCATGGAGACCAAACCTGCCAGTGGTTATTATGACTTTTCAATTAGTGTGGAGGGAGACAGCCGCTACCTGGCAAGCCAAGTGGAGGTGAGTGGCCATTACCTAGGGCAGGTCAATTGCTGCTTCTCCTAAAATGTAGTTGCGCCTGCCGGGTGCCATAGTCTTATGTTGGACAGAGAACTGCTGCTGCTGCTTGCTCTAACCTGTCCCAGCCCCTTGTCTGACATAAACAATTAATCTGTCAGGTCACGCAATCATGCTTCAGGATATCATTTTAGAGAGCTTTCCAAACCCCAAATCATTTGATACGTACTACGCTAATTGCACTAATGACCCACTTGGACTGCTAGTGTGTAATTGGAGGACACGGCAAGTGATAAGACTGCTCCGTCCCTTGTCAAATATCTGAGGCTCTTGATATGACAGCTAGATGAGCGAACTAGCAGTAGAAATAGTTGAGTTAGATTGTGTAGAGCCACAGGATGTCTTCTACAGATTTAAATGTGTGAATATTAAATGAAGTGGAACTTGGTATATAAATGTTTTTTTTAGAAATATTACGCAGATTAATTGTTAAAAGAAAGCTGATTCAATTTTGTGGTTTATTTTTTTGTTTAAAAAAAATACATTATTATAAATGTTTATTGATTTTAAATTGTAGTTCTAAACAGAAAGGAAAAAATTTGCAGGCTCCTGGGGACCCTGAGAAAAAACAAAGGACATCGCCCTGGAACTACAGTCACCCAACAACTTTAGTGAGATTAAATGGTTATAGTTTCCATAGTGCTCCTTCATTCAGCTTAATGCACCGCATAATAACCCCAAACCCCTCTAATCTTTCTCTTCATGAAGTTTTGGATTAAGTGCTTCTTTATTAGAAGCATTGGATTTGCAGAGCTTGATGAATGCTTCAAGTCTGTCCTAAATTCTCAGCGCTTCTCTGTGAGAGACACTGGATTGGACCAGTGATAATCAGTCCTGTTATTACCATGGGTGGAAGGAGGAACAGTTGCTCCAGAGAAAATGTCATGGTGTTGGATTACAGTAAAGTTTAAAAGTACACTTGAAAGATGTATTCCGAACACTGACTTCCTTAGCTTATCCGATTCCAGCGCTAGGTCACAGTCCGCCTCAAAATTGAGTTGAGTATTGGGGAGCTTATAGAAAGCAAGTCTACTTAGGCCCTGTCCCCAAAGAGGCTTTTTGTATAAAATGTATGAATGTTTTTCTCCTCTCTCACAGCTCAAAGTGAAAGTATCCACAGAGGTTGGAATAGGAAATGTTGACCTCTCCATTGTAGACAAAGACCAAAGTATGTCTCCAAAGACTGCCAGGTAAAGAATCCAGTATTAATGATGTGTCTATGGGGACACAGGGTCAAGAGACAGAATTTTGACAGTTTCCTTTTCTGCAGGGTAGTGTACCCCTCTAAAGCTAAAGGATCCTTCACTGCTGATAGCCACCAGAATTTTGCCTTGTCCTTCCAGCTCACAGATGTGAACACAGGGGCTACTCTCACACCACACCAGGTACTAAATCCGGGTATATTCTGTGTCTTTAAGCATTCTTATGTTTTAGAACTCCTCAGTATTGAAGTTACTCCCCCACTGTCTAGTCCTTAAATCGAATCTCCAGTGTCAATATTAAACTTTTTATGAACTGGGGCTCTTCTCAGTGTCCAGTAACTGCCTCTGTCTGTCAAAATTATGAGGAATTTACACTTATCATTATCAGTGTCTGAGAACATTGGCTTATTGCAGGCATGTTAGCCCGGTACTTTCCGCTAGTCTGTCGTCCGGGTTTGACCAAATTGACACTGATTATACATTAGTGCTAATTTCGCATTATCAATGCTTCAGATTTATGTCAAATTGCTCGTAATGAGGATGTCCAGTATCAGGCGACCGAAAGTCTCCTAAAAAGCAGGAAGTGCCTCTCGTGGCTGTCTTAACCCTGCAATGTAATTATTGCAGTTTCTCAGAAATTGTAATAATTAACATTGCAGCTTTATGGGGACACGGTCACTACACCCAAACCAGCTCAATGCGATGAAGTGATCTGGGTGCCTATAGTGTCCTTTTATTTGTAGCTAATTTTGCCCATTGAATATGAAGTAATATATACCTGGTTCCTTGAGTATTCCTCTTATTTCTTTTCTGTATAGTAGATAATTTTGTGATATGACACTGGACTCTTTGTGTTGCTACATGTTTCTTTTCCTTAACATCCCCACAGACCTTTGTCCGACTGCACAACCCGAAGACCGGACAGGAAGTTGTATTTGTAGCTGAGCCAGACAGTAAGAACATCTATAGGTTTGAGCTTGATCCATCTGAGAGGAAGTCTGAGTTCGACTCTGCATCGGGAACATACACACTCTACCTGATCATTGGAGATGCCACCCTGGAGAACCCCATCTTGTGGAACATAGTATGTCTGCTTAAATGTTCTGTTGGTGATATAGTTTGGGAAGGCTTATCCTTGAGTTAATCATTATGTGTGGATTTTATGAGCAAGTTATAGTTTGAAGTTGGTGAGTACACAATGCAGGCTGTGTCCATGTATGGAGCACTTGTGGTGTTTGTATAAGCTCAAGGGGCTCCTTTACTGTATTTATCCTGTATAACTGTGCACTCTTGGTGTCTCTGCAGAGCACATGGGACTTGTTTTAATTTTAAGAAAACTGTTTAGTTTTGTAAAAAAAAATTTCAATGAGAGATGGCTGGCATGAGATTTTAATTTTGTCTCCTTTTTTCAGGCTGATTTGGTCATTAAGTTCCCTGAAGAGGACATTCCAACTCCGATCCAGTCCAAAAACCTGTTTACCCCCAAGCAAGATATTCAGGTGGGTATGCTAATGCATAAGGACAAAGAGCAACAGAAGTGACGAGAAGGCCCTAGATATAAAAAATAAACCCTCTAGAAACCTAGGTCAGTATTTAACAGCCTCTTCCAGTGTGCTAAAGGTTTGCTGTTGCCTTGCCCTTCTTAGTCTTATGTTAAGATATGGAGCTATACATAGTAGGCAAAGCATCCACAGCATCGCGTTAAATGGTGGGGAGTTTTGTGGGAACTTCAAATTCATGCATTATAAAAGCACTTTTTTTAAATTAAATTGTAGGGGTTGATGTCACCATTGCCTGTAGGATCTTTTGAGTTAAATTAATGGATTCTGTGTGTAATGTCCACTCAAGTTAATCTATGCTCTCTATTTTCTTTCCAGCATTTATTCAGAGAGCCTGAGAAAAGACCTCCTAATGTTGTATCCACAACCTTCACTGCGCTAGTCCTTTCTCCTCTGCTGCTGCTATTCATCCTTGTGAGTGATATATTGCTAAACCGTTTGGGGGGGGAAAAAGGGCCGTAACTTTAACCCTTGTTACAGGCCTCATTCATTCTTGCTGTTGCAGTAACTTTTTCTTATCAGGCTTAGTCCCTGTCAGAGGGAGTGCAGATCATGGGTGGGCTTTGATCCAATATCTTAAAGGGACCCTAGTCACCAGAAGCACTGCAGCTTAATGCGGTTGTTTGTGTATCTATAGCCTGTCCCTGCAGGCTTTTTAATGTAAACACTGCCTTTTCAGAGAAAAACTGTGTTTACATTGCTGCTTAGTAACACCTCTGCATGGAGATGCTCTACGCTCCTTATAGAGATGCATTGATTCATGCATCTCTTTAAGGAGTTGCGTACTGGCGCAGCATTTTGCCACGCATGTGCAATAGCATCTTGGATTGGCTGAGCTTGGTGATCTCCAACAAGGATGTGGGGGCCAGACACGGCGAGACTGAGAAAAGGTGAGCAAAATAAATTTTCTCTGCAATCTGAAAGTGTCCGACACTGACTTTTTGTCTTGATATTTACCTGTTATTGGACACAGCACTTTAATTTAAATATAAGAAGACGTTTTATCAGAAGAATAGATTTTACTATAAAAAAAAAAAAAGTAACTTCTCTCGCCTATCGATTTAATTAATTGACTTCCAGAATGGTCTATGGCTCGTTACGTATACTTAGGATTTAGTGGCCGGTGAGAATAGAACCTACTTGTAGGCTGCTCTCTGTCACAAAAAAGAGAACATGTAGTTGCAGTTTTATATATTTATTTAACTATTTTATTTGCTTTCCTGGTTGCCTCTTTCACTTTATTGGAGGTATATAGGAACATAAAATATCCATACCTAACTTATGTTAACCTTCTTTTTCTTTTATCAATTTTCTTAATGATACAATTAAATCAAATAAATGATCTCGTAGCAGTTTCAAAAGTGATTATGATTTTCAGCACCAAATATACCATCCAACTAAGTAGAGCTCTCCACTTCTTTGGATTATGGTTTAGGAATAGTCACAGATGTCACCCGGTTCTGACACCCAAGGAGTTGGCAATGAAGCCAGTGTCTTGCTGGCCAATTTCTTGGGAGATGGAGGGGGGGGGGTGACAAAGAAATTGTCTAATTCACGAACATTGACTATTGGCATACCAGATTTTTAATAAATTGGGGGGGAAATCAATAAAAACAATAAATATCAGAACAGTAGTCACTTTATATTGCTTTCTAATGGATATTTTCTTTCCACAGTGGATAAAAGTGGGCGTAAATATCTCCAACTTCAGCTTCTCTCCCAGCACCCTTATCTTTCACCTGGGACATGCAGGTATGTGCAGTAATCCCCTCTGTAAATCTGGGAAGGTGTACAGGTCAAAACTGATATTGATGTGGAACTATGCAGTGCACACATTCTCTTGGGGATCCTTATATCCTTTCGTACCTATATACACCCTAGCTGGATGGAGCCGCAATCCTTTCTGGTCTAGTCTGTGGCACCAAGATTACCTATTTTGTTGATTTACATGGTCGTAAATATATAAACTTTGTGTGTTTATATGTGGTGAAAGCATTCAGTACACACAGCAAGAAAGTGAAGTCTTTGCTTCTTCACATTAGGCTGTTGGGAAACCAGGCAGTGGATGGGTATATAGATTGCATGAGGTCTCCTCGTGGGGACCTATTGTAATGCCATCTCCAAGGTGGTAGGCAGCTAAAGGTATTAGTGTTAAAACATAAACAAGTGTTTTTGTGCTGGTGTAAGTGTAATTTCAGTGTTTGAGTTTGTTGTGCTAATCACTTACAGAGCTGTGCTTAGACCCTTCTGGTGTGTGTGTGTTTGATTTTTAAATATTCTTGTGAGATCAGGTTAGCTTACTGTACTTGAGTGTTTGCTGGCTTCATAAATCCATTATCACATGCCTTTGTATGCCTTACAGCTATGTTGGGCCTGATGTACGTGTATTGGACACAACTGGACATGTTTCAGACCCTGAAGTACTTGGCGATTTTGGGGACAATCACCTTCCTGGCAGGAAACCGCATGCTTGCTCAAAAAGCAGTCAAAAGGTAATCAATTTTAGAGTCTCTTACAGGTATCTGTCCCACTGTGTGTATAAAACTAAAATGCTAGCTTTATCCTCTCCCCACTGAGTTAATGACTGTAACAATAGGTAATCCAAGGATGGAGCACACTGCAGCTTTACACTGGCCAGCACTCGATGTACGTAGGCCGAGGATTGTGCAAGTTGTAGTTCATCAACACTTACAGGGCTACAGTCTCCCTCACACTGGAGATCACCGATGTCCTTTAAAATTGTATTAATTAATTTTTAGATGAGCATATACCTTCAAAATATTTCATAGAAATTCCTCTCTTAGAATACTCTTGTTCATGTGGAGTGTCTTTATTCTGACTCCACTCCACATCTCCCTTGCTTTTATCTTGAGCTTTCTCACTTCCTCCTTCCTGCCTTTTCTTTCTCCTACCTTTTTCAACTCAGGACTGCAGCTGAGCAGAGCAGTAGGCTGGCAAAGTATAGAACTCTTCGGTAATCGTGGGGCAATCCATGAAGTAAGGCTGCCTTTTCAAACCTGCTTTATTCGATAACCATTCTTCAAACCTACTTGCTTGCATGCCTTTTAATACGTCCTACCATCAAATTGACTGCAATGTTCACCATCTTCCATCTGAGTGCTTCTCCGTATACTCTACAGCCATTAACCATTTGAGCGCTTGAGATTGTGTTTTGTGTGTGTGTCTCTAACACTTGTAACATTAGCTGAAACTTAAAGATAACTACTGTCTTAATCTTCTGGCACATGGAAGGCCAGTTTAGCAATGCAAAGAGGAATGTATTCGGCAGACTTAGAATTTTAAAGAATTACAACATTTGGGCCAAATAGCCTGATTGGAAAAATAACTTTTTTTTTTTTTAGAATGGCTCACAATGTGCAATCCCTCTGTTCTTGGAAATACCTGATATTGGTTAATAACCCCTGAACTGGATACCCTAATTCTGAGCCATTTCCCATTATCCCTCCCTGGGAAAGTAGCGGCTTACTATAATACCTTGCCTACTAACCGTACATCGGTATATTTTCCAACGCATGCTTTTTTCAGGCACAATTGAACGACTGAGTGTTAACACAACTGTCTGAAACTTTCTGATGAACATGAAAAATCTGTATGTCTTGCATTCCTACAACCTTCTAGATTCTAATTTCACTAGAATGCACTGTTGTACAATCTTTTCTATCGTTTATGCAGATTATAGAGTCCCTACATTTTATAAAGTAACTGACTTGATATAAAGCTAACATGGTTGCAGTTTTTTTATTATCACGATTCCTGTAATTGAAGTGTCAGACTTTTTTTTTTCTTCCCAAGCAGTCCTGTCCATTTTAAAAAGAAAAGCAGCAATGTGTCTGAACAGTAAATACAAATAATAGCCCTTTCATGCTTCACCTGACACTGCATTCTCCTAGTTTTACCAGTTTCTAGTTTAATAACTAGCCAAAAAAAAAAAGTTTTATGGATAGACCTTATTTTGCCAAGTGTCTTCAGTCATTTCTTAATTTTCTTAATTTCTTAATTTCTTAATTTTCTGTAGCGATAGGTGAAAATGCAAAGTTTAGGCATCCAGTTTCCCTGGAAATATTTTTCAGTACTTTGGGCAGTATCTTTGGGCAGAGCAAACTGAACGGTATGGTCATATTTTAATATGCTAAACAAGGCACGGGAATCAAGCATTTATTAATGGAGAGCTTTTCAACGGACCACAAAAATGCAGTGCAAAACCAGATGAATCTCTATAAAAACTTCAGAAAATGAAAGTTCAGTCGCATATCTATCCTGTGGCATGTCTTTACCCAGTGATTTTTCTGCATAAAGACAAGTTAAGAAGTCTCTTGTTAGTTCATTAAAAAAAATCTCTTAGGAGTTAATCTGATCTGAACTACCAGAAACAAAATATGTATAGATTTGCACATAACTATTGAAGCTAACCTCACAGCACCACCTTTCCAGTATGTACAGCTTGATTTGTGACCACATGTAAAATCACCCTCCCCTGAGCTGGATTTATGGCCAGTTTTCTTTTTGCATGAATGCTATGAGGCTAGGAATTATTAGAACTGTAAAATGTTTTACATGCATCCTTTATCTGTCTTTCCCCCCCCCCCCCCCCTCTTTCTTAGGACGGAGAAATGAGTCTGGACCATAAAATGAAGATGATATGAAGATGCCAGCCTTCATACGTGCATTTGTGAAAGTTCAAACTGCAGTCTTGTTTGTTTTTTGGGTTGTTTTGTTAGTTTTTTTTTTTAGTTTTTTTTTTTTTATTTGTATTTTTTATTTTATTTTTTTGGCCCAAATGAAGTTTTCTGCCCTGATTGTTCAGTGACCACTCCCATACACATGGCCATCTCTCCTTTCCAGCAAAATCACAACGGAGTTAATGGCCGACATACATGGACATCTCATACTGTGCCAGACAAGGTTGTGATTCGGCGGTGTCACCATGGCAACCTTGTTCCTTTACAGGCAGTCATATGGGTGCGAGGCGTATCGGGATCACTTTTTTTTTTTTTTTTTGTGGGATGAGAAGGGTTTTGGATGTCAGGGGAATAAAGGACTTTGTACAATTATTCTCCTGAAAATAAAATGGAAGGTTGGAGGGTAATGGTGTATTGTGTACTATTTATTTAAACTTTAGCTATTCCTAAAGGATGATTGTTATCAATCAATGGATTAAAGAGTTCAGGATGACCCTTAAAAAAATGTTTTTATAACTTTCTGTGAACTAGCTAAAGCCATAAAAAGGGAATTTGTGAGCATAGTAAAACATTCAATATATAATTTATTAAGGCCAGGTGAAGCAATGTCCATGAGGAAAGAAGTAGAGCATGCTTCGGAATGCCCAGCTGTTTACACTAGGGAGCGCATATTTAAATTAATAGGATGGGTTACATGGTACACAGTGGACTTATGGTTTATATTGATACATATCAAATGTTCTATAGCGAATAGAAGCTCAAAATTCAGCGCTGGTGAATTTCATGGACTCTTCAGGCTTGCAGTAGCCAGTAACATTAAAAGAAACACTCTAAGGGCCATAACAAGTACAATGCCCTGTAGTGGTTATGGTGCCAGGGGTACCCTGGTGCCCTGCCATGGAAGTAGTCACACAGTTTGACTTCAAAACCAAGGTCCACTGGATGCAATACCCTGCCTCTCTACAGACAGAAGCTTCTGCTAGGAACTTCCATTAGCTCTTCTAAACGAAGACATCTGCAGTACAAGGCTAGCTCATTGGTTGTCAGCAGATCGCTGTCTGTGCCTAGCCTTGCACAGCCAGGCTTGGTCCAGGAAAGAACTTCCAGCAGCTGATAGGGAGGGAGCGGCACCCAACAGAGCCCTGGTAAGAAGTCCAACTATTAACACATGGTTTGACTGCTTACGTTAGAGAATGCTGGGACCCTCCTGGCACCATAACCACTACAGTGCACTGTAGTGATTAGGTGGTTGGAGTGTTCCTTCTTAGCTCTTCATGTGAGTTATATAAAGAGAAGTGTTCATAGTATAAAAAAAAGTGTATTTTTCTTTTCTAAAACTTCCTTTTACATTGATAATAATTTATAGGTAATACTAATGTGCTACATTATATTTCCCTATGAACATTGAAGTGTGTAAGTGTGTGTGTGTGTGTGTGTGTGTAAGCAATCAGTACTCTTGTTATATTAGTTAGATATTATATATTAGTTCAAGTATTTTGTTTCTTGAACACTAGAAAAATAGTTTTGGGTCATTCACTAGTATTCATTGTAGTGTTTCATTGCAGACTGAGCACCAGGTGTTGTAGTGACTAACCTTTTATATATAATTTTGTTTTCACTACAGTTGGGTTAAGTTTCTTCAAAGCCACTACACGACGTCACAATTTTGTCACATGAGGTCATAATATCTTCTCCATAAATTGGGCAGAAACAGCATATTTTCAGTAAAATGTTTTATTTCTAACAGAGAAAATACACCATAACTATTTCATGGAAAGAGCATGGACGCTTATGATATGAGACAATATTTATATGCACACCAGGAAGGAGTTAAGCCTTCATCTGCCATCTGAATATACATAGCAATTATATTCTTTTTTTCAGCAACTTCAGGTGGTTAAACCTCACTAATCCCTGCCTGTGGTTTTCACTTAACAGTGCAGTTCTCTCCTCTTTCCACCGGGGTAGCTGCTAAAGCCAGGCGTATGGAGGCTGCTCTTCTCTCCTTTCAGGACCTTCACTGGAATGAGACAGAGCTGTTACATGTTGTCTCTTTGGTATCCAAGTACAAAACATGTAGATGGACCCGTCTACAAATAAACACAAGCAGGCTGACACAAACAAACAAGCGGGGGGGGGGGGGGGGGGAAACAATGGCCCTCAAACAGACTTGCATGTTTCACGGTACACATAATACAGGTATAGTGGCACATGGTGCTTTTCATTACTGTTAGCATCAGAATGACTGACTCAGCAATGCTATATTATAATGTCTTTAACGTAAATTAAGGAGTAGTTAACCAAATGTTAGGCAAGCAGCTCTTCTCGTCAAATCTATGGTGCTGCTTTGGCACCATGGTCTTGTTAACAGTAGTAGGGCAGCTTGCTGCCTTTAGGAGGTGCCCTCGATGGAAGTGGTTACTTTTGTCCCAAGACATCGATCTGGAGAATAACTAGCAGGTCTAGACTGCACTTTCAAACATATGTTAAGAGAAAATCTATCCATAGATTTTGCCCCCGACCAACTGGGTCCTTAAAGAATACCTCCATAAATGATGAACTTGTAGTTAAGAGGATTAAGGTAAAATGTGTGTTACTGATAATGCCAAGTGCCTTACAGCTAATTTAACAAGCTCCAGTGCAGGGGTGCCCAAAAGGTAGATCCCCACATGTTTTAAAAGTACTGCTTCCATGATAAGGGATTCTGAAGGCATGCAAAGCATCGTGAGAGTTGTAGTCCAACATCTGGGGATCTACCCATTGAGCACCTCTGCTCTAGTGAATCAATAAGGCATTGAAATGAAGTACCAACGTAGCAGAATGTTGGAGATAATGTCTAATGAGCTCCTCCAACCAGCTCTGCTATTATGGCCTAATTTGACATTTGGTGTTTGGCGACTAAAAAATAAAAAAGTTTGATTATGAGAAACATCTGTACTAGATTATAGGATTTAACCGTAGGAACTAAAAATCATATCTGCTCACCTTTCCCTCAGAAGAGTCTCCAAAGCATCTCTAATTGTCTTGTCATTGTCACCAAGCTGCAGTCCTTTCCATTCCTTGTTGTCTTGCCTGTGGCACAATGAGTGTTCAGAAACCGTGGATAATAAGGTTTCCCCGTTTCCCCGTTTCCCCACTTCCTACTTACCCTAGTCGTTTTCCCATCATGTTCTGTAAGTACCGTCTGGCTGAGATCTGGCCCAGGAACTTTCTGTAGGTATTGGTGAACATAGCATCCACATGCCTCTCCATCCTAGTTATTGAACAAAAATGTTCTATAATTTGGTTTATGTAACATGTCAAAAGGCTTGTTAAGCACAGTGAGTCTTAATTCCTTATTGTCATGTTTGCAATCATTTTGATTCATGAAACTTTACTCCGGTCTGACGTAGTTTCTTTCTCATTCTTAAACCATAGGCTAACCTGGTGTTTGACGATTCATATGGGAGAAATATAGTCTTTGCTTTCCTTCTGTCTGACAAATCTCTTTTACCACACTGTATATTAAATGGCTATCATCTTAAAACACAAACAGCAGTGTGGTGGATTCTTTCAGATCCACAAAAGCTCTATATACTGCAGACTGAAGAAATCTGTTTTTATTATGTCATGTTTAATATTCTTGGCATTTATCAATCTCTTCAGATCTCTGCTGGGGAAGCTTCCTAAAAATCTACTTCTACCTCTATTCGGAGAAGCTGCATTAATAAGATTTAGTCGTTCTGGGACAGCGTCCAAAAAATAATTTGCCATACAAAAACATGTTTTAATACTTATTGCAGCATCTGTGATATTTCAACATACTAGTATGGGTTCTATAATATCAGTGGTGACACAGTTACTCAATGATCCTCAGACTCTGCACCCCTGAAATTTAAGATGGAACTGTTAGAATGGAGAATGTCATATCTGTGCAATAAATTAAATTTTTCTTGCAGAGGAGAGGGTAGAATTCTGGTCTCCTCTCGCTGGTCAGGGGTGAGTTCTTAATTCAAACATGTTTCTTACCCTTAGAACTGCGACTTACTTAACTAATTTCACTTTGTGGTTTTCATTTCTGTAATTGTATCCACACCTATCCCAGGTGCAATTTTCCCACAGCATTTATTATTGGGTCCCCAATGCACCTTTTGCACTGCAGCTTATTGCTGTTATTTGTTTTCTTGACACTTGTACAACATACCTTAAAAGTAATCTATAAAAATACATATATCTCTTTGGCGAACCTAATTCTTCTTAAAATGCGCACAGGCAAGACTTTTGCTTTTTTGGGTGGCGGGGGGGGGGATTTGCAAGTTTACCAACAATAATTTCCCTTTAAACTGTGGTTCAGTCATGTACGATATTAGTAATGAGGAACTTGTTGCTGGCAGACTAACAAAACTTGCGAACAGACATGATTTATTGTACAAAGGGATCATGGGAAATTTAGCTTAGTTTGCATGAAGTGCCTTGTCTGTGCCCTCTTAGAAGGGAGATGTGATGTCACAGCACAGGTCTATCAAATGGAATGTTTAAAAAAAAAAACGTGTTATAGCTACATTTGTGTGCTAAATACAAAACAGGGCTATTTAGTAAGGTGAGAATTGTCATGAATGCAAAATTAATTTTAGATTTAAGGCCAAAGTAGCTAATTGGACAAATTCTCCAAGTCACCTATGCTTCCAGGGCAGCTTCTTTGGGCTTAAATGTGAAATTCCCTTTCAATTATTATTATTTTATTATTTATTTAGAACCATTCGGCACATCTAGTCTGCCCAGTTTCCTAAATACTTTCATTAGTCCCTGGCCTTATCTTATATCTACAATAGCCTTATGCCTATCCCACGCATGCTTAAACTCCTTTACTGTGTTAACCTCTACCACTTCAGCTAGAAGGCTATTCCATGCGTCCACTACCCTCTCAGTAAAGTAATACTTCCTGATATTATTTTTAAAAAACCTTTGCCCCTCTAATTTAAGACTATGTCCTCTTGTTGTGGTAGTTTTTCTTCTTTTAAATATAGTCTCCTCCTTTACTGTGTTGATTCCCTTTATGTATTTAAATGTTTCTATCATACCCCCCCTTCTCGTCTTTCCTCCAAGCTATACATGTTAATATCCTTTAATCACGGGGGTAATAAAGTCATTAGATAGACAGAAAAGTAAACCCTTAAAGGAACACTATAGGATCAGCGTGGTGGTGTCTTCCCCTGTTGTGCAGTCTTAGCTTTGAATTATAAATGAAGAAATAAAGGAAATATGTTTTACATGCATTAATGCCCATTTGGTTTTTTTCCCCTGCTTGCTCGGCTGGCTGGAGTCCTTAAACATTCATACCCCATTAACACGTGTATAGTAAGACGTATACTTTTTAATATTATTTCAAGATAATATTGAGCATATGGAATATAGCGCCTTTCTCCCAGTGAGACTCAAAGCAATTTTCAGCACACCCCCTTAGAATTAACCAAATCAGCAGCTGAATAATAATAGATGTTATTATTACCAAATTGCTGATACTCATTTATCGACCTTGGATTTGAATTTATCTTGATTTTTTTTTTTTTTTTTTTTTTTTTTTTAAAACCAGCTCTGTAGTCGGGAGATTTACCAACTGAGCTACCTTACCAACACTGTAATTGGAGGACTTTCTCTTCCAGAGCTGTCACAGTTAAATTCATTTTGAGAGCAAATAAAACATTGATCGTGAAACTCACCTATTGTCCGAAAGTCCCCTTACAAAGTCTTCTTCTTGCTCATCCATCGATCGGTCATTACTCTGTATGGGATCGTCGCCCTGTGTCTGCAAGTATATCTCTCTGATAGATCTGGGCTTCTGCTTATAACTGTAGGATATAATGTGCGTTAATAAGAATAGACACATCACAAGCTGTTCCCTCTCTTAAAAAAAAATAACATAAATGGTTTATCTTGTAGAGTTGCTTCAATTTTAGCATTTAAATTCCTGCGACTGCTTCTTTAAGTTTGTTTCGGCAGGGCCTACTTCACCCGTCCTGTCTGTCAGCATTTATTTAATTATACAATTACTTTCTGTTGTATACCCCCACTGTATAACTGTAAAATAATCTGGCGCTCTTTGAACGCTTAGAATAATAAACATACCCCTGCCGTTTTTGTTTACTTTTTCCCTTATGTATATTCACTAAGGGAAACATTTACAAACCAGAGGTAAAATGAATGATTTGTTCTAATTTTACCGTGTTATTTTTATGGTCACTCCTTTTGTATCATCTTGCGAAAAAATTGCATCTACATTTTTTTTTTTTTTTTTTTTTTAAATAGCCACAAAAACAAAAAATTGGGTCATAGTTTGGCGTTTTTTTGCCCACATTTTGCAATATAGAGTTTAATTACAATTTGAAGTTTTTTGAGAAACCCAGCGAAAAATTGTGAACAACTGACACAGGAATTTCCCATTTTAGCCCTAAATAACCGAGCTTTAAACCTGCTGAGCTGAAATGCTCTAATTTATCTTAATGAGAGATGGCCGAAGGGTCGAAGTTTGTTGATCTCATGAGAACAGAGTGAAAAGCGGGGGTAACCCACAGAGAATTGGGAGCCCTCTACCCTAGCTGCCACTATTGACTTACTGTCTAGTTAGACAGCTACGGCCGAGTTTCTTTTTCCAGATTGGTGTCTCTTACCCAATGATTAAAGTATAGTTCAGTTTTTACACTGTTTATGTGAACCTAATATAGGCAATGGGAACAGACTTTCTCTCTCCCTATTTGCTCTAATTTATCTATTTCAGTCACACCTATGCAATCAGCTTGCAGATCGGCATAATTCCTGGTTTAGTAAATAAGATGTATGCAGGAGCCTGTGTTACAGTCAATTAGGGAGAAAACAAAAAAGTACATTTGTAATACAGAGTACCATGTTAAATACTCTACACCAGGAGTGCCCAAAAGATAGATCCCAGATGTTGAAGTACTACAACTCCCATGATGCTTTGCATACCTTTGTAATGGCTTTAGAATATCAAAGCATTATGAAAGCTGTAGTTTTTAAAACATCTGGGGGTCTACCTTTTAGAGACCCCTGCTCTACGCTATATATTCCTGAATTGGTTATCTTAATTTAACCCCTTAAGGACCAAACTTCTGGAATAAAAGGGAATCATGACATGTCACACATGTCATGTGTCCTTAAGGGGTTAAATGTATCAAATACAGTGTTTAGTTCACCACAATTTACAGTTTAGTAAATTGTTAATAAATTCTTCACAATTTAAAAATAGGGCTTATCTAGACTATCCCACCGCAAAGTCATGATTAAAAAAACAAGTATAGACACATGAACACTAGCCGCTGTATATCTTCCTAAAGCCGACATTGAAACACATTAAAATAATAAGTCAGGTGTAAAGCACAACATACACCGTCAAATCAATGGGATTTTCTTTACTGAACCTCCAATAATCAGTTTCCAAGCGTTCCATCTTTCTTTCATTTTCCAGCCTCGTGATATTGTATGGGTTAATACAATCGTGATCATGAAGATGAAAGGATTTATGGATGGGCAGAGAAAGAGCAATCGAGAGGGAGAAAGAAGAGAGAATGTCTTCAAACAGATGTCATCGTGACCCAACTCACAAGAGGGTACACTTGGCTCTTATCTCATCTCATAAAGAGAGAATATCATTGGTCGGGCTTATAGCAAAGAATACACAGGGTTAACAGTCACCGGTAGCATCTGTTTCACTATATTGCTATTGCAATTTATATACAGCTCTGGTTACATTTATACTTTCCGTGTTCACCTCCATCCCAACATTCTCCTTAATTTTCTTACCAGGGTATATTGGATAGATATGTTTAATTGGGATTGGGGGTTGCAGGCTATAGCGTTGAACTGTATAATATTGGTGGCACTATTGCGTAATTGCTATAGATAATATTAGGCCGTTAAAGTTTTTTACATTTTTTTTTTTTTATTCTTTATTTTTATTGTGCATGAGGTAACAACAGGCTTGTAGAGCCACAACAGCTGCTACAGGCTTTTTCATAACATTTTAGTATTTTAAAGTGTGGCAGATTAAACAGCACATTTTACTTTTAGGAAAACATGAGAGTAACTAACTACATAACATCGATGAGTTGGTTTAGACATGCTAAGCTAGACAAGTTTATGAGGAGTTAGGTCACGTTTACAATTATGTTAACTACATGACTTTGCGTTCCTGAGGGGGTCAAACAGGTATACTTATGCCTTATTTACACCTGCTTGGGTGCTCGCTTTAATTAAGGATCCAGAGGAGCCTGGCAGGAAGGGGGGGGCCAAGGGATAGACACAGAGTGGAAGGGGTGTCATAGTATCAGATTATCAACGTTATGGTTCAAACATAGCTGTAGGTTATACAGTAAGTAGTGCTGCCGTCAGCCGATGCCTTGCGGGGCAACAATGTCGTCCCGGTATGGTGCTCTGTGTCTCGCTTTCGGTGATCCGAGAGAGCAGGCAGCTGTGTCTTCCGTGGGGTGGTGTGGTTCGTCCATTGGGTAAGTCATAGTCCCGGTCGTAGGTCGTACTTTTGGCTGTAGTTGTGAGCCGCTGTGGGTCCGCTGCAAGTGCTCTGGGGTCGCTGCTTTTTCCGGCTTTACCGGTCGGCCATATGGTGCTGAGATTCTCCGGGGTTGTGGTATCGCCATTGTTTGTAGGCGGTGTGGCCTTTGCTGTTTGCAAGCTTGCGTTGCCTTCTTTCGGGTTGTTGCTCCCGTACCACGTTTGCCCCTAGTGTGTCTCCGAGCAGCAGCCTTTAATTCAGCCTCTCTCTGTTGCCTGGGCGCCTTGGTAGGGGAGTTCGGGAGAACTTCCATGCCCCTTTCCCTGGCCTTCTGTGCCCGACCCCTTGGTGTGCCGTCGGGTGTTGTTGCCGGTTCCGGGGGTCTCTGAAGTGCCTCCAGCTTGGCCCAGAATGCTTAAAAAAATTTGTTGAGTCTGAGCTCGGTTTCGCTGGCGGCGGTGCAGGAAACGGTGGTAAGCGAAGCGTCTGCCATATTTTGGGCCTTAGGTGTGCCGCCTAGACCTTGTGGCCGTTCTGTGTGTGGTCGGCTTGTCCGCGGGCTCTTGTGAGGGTGGCCCGGGATAACCCCCGCCGGGCCATAGGGGGCGGAACGAGGGCTCCTGGCCATGTTTCCAGCCACTTTTGGTGGCAGGAGAGCAGCCGCCTCTCCCGCGCTTGCCACGCTTGGAGGCCGTTTCGTGGTATCTGGTGTACGTCTCATGGAATGTCGCTTGACAGGTATCTGTGTATTCCTCTCGTCGTGCCCCTACACCGGGTAACCTTTAGTTTTAGTTTAGTCGCTTATTTTCCTTTTTATTTCGTTTAATGTGGTCCCCTGTGCCGGAGCTCTGGAGGCACGCGTCCTCTCTGCTCCACGGTCAGGCCCCGCCCCCCAAGTTTTTTTAATTTATTATATTTCTTAAGTATTACATGTATTATGACATTAGGTAAGGACTGATAACGTTTACACTGATATAAAATTTTTATTAATGGTATATTTTATTAATCGTTACTGTGTTTCTGATCTGATGCCAACTGTTTCATTGTCTTTGTATGTACACTGCATGGTGATAGTTGAATCTTATCTGAATAGACGTCAAGGTGCTTTTAGGCTACAACTCCCATAAGGCTAAGGCAGCCATTTGCCTACAGAAGATGTCAAGTGTTTCAACACAACAGTAATTTTAGGAGCACATGTGGGCCAGCCCTTTCCTTTATTTCAATCCCCTATGCCAGGTATAGGCAACCATCGGCATTGCAGATGTTTTGGACTACACCTCCCATGATGCTTTGCCAGCATTATGGGTGTAAAAGCATTATGGGGGATGTAGTCCACAACATCTGGAGTGCAAAAGGTTGCCTACCCCTGCGCCTATGCACATCTTACATGTATATTTGAAAGTAGTGAATCCGGGTGGACAAATGCCTCCAACAAGCTATGCGCATGTATGTCTGTCCAGTAGCAGGGGCTGACTGATGGACCACCACCCATTTGTACCCAATTGTCTGCATCCACGTTGTTAAAAAAACATATTGTGTGGTGCTTTCATTCTGCATTCTTCAGTCTGCTGCCTATGAAGTGAGATAGGGTATTTAATTTTGTTAGTTGGGCAAGAAATTGGGTAGCAGTGACGGTATTCTCACAAAAGGTTCATGAAACATTATTTATATTGTATCATTTTTATACTGTTGTAAGCTTGTTTTTTCCTAATTACTTAGCTATTCATTAGACTTAAGTGAATGGGCACTTCTGTACCTGTGTGTATATAGAGCTAGACTTGTGCTTGAACGCATCAATGTGTCCTGATTTACTTGTTGAGTCTTTTTTTTATTGAATAAGGCTTCACAGGTAAATACTGGACAGATCGATTCATTCGTACCAGCTGAAAAGCATTAAATCACAAGTCTGCTATTCATTATTATTCTATAATGCATTCTGTTTCTGATTAATATCTAAAGGCTTGACAACATACATGGCACAAAGACAGTCCCAATCCCATCTGTGTACACCTTTATCTTTACGCCTAACTCCATATACATAGAGCTACAGAGGCGCCCACCTAATTACTTAAATAGATTGTCTTTCCAACACGCTTATTTTTGCCAAAATGTAATTCTGTCTATTCGCCAAAGACAGAATAGTGTACAATTAACCTGGAAACTGGTTAAAATAGATTAAAATAGCATATTGTAGGGGGCGGGGCCGGACCGCCGAGCGGGAAAGTCGCATGAAAGAGCAGCTCCTGCTACTTTACAGCCAAAACCGTGCATAAAATCGACAAAAAAATGTTAATTTCGGACCGACAGCAACAGTTCTCAATGCCGAAGAGGTGCTGGTTCCAGGGAGAGGCCGGCTATTCAAGTTTCAGTCCCCTGGAGGGAAGGTCGCCGTCAGACCGGGCGAGGCCTTCACCGGCGGTGAGTGGGGCAGACGGCCGCTGCCCCACTATCCTGCCAGAAAGCACCCGGCCAGAGACCCAGCCCCGGGCGGAACCGGCCCCGCTTCCCCCCCCTATGGACCGGGGGGGTGATCCCGGTCCTCACCCAAAGGCTACACGAGCAAGGCCCAGGGAGATTGTCGCCCCGCATGGGGACCCAGGCGCACTACCTAAAATGGCGGACGCCATGTGTACTGCAGCGGGAGAAACGGGCCACCACCACAACGAGCCCTCGGCAAAGATCAGCACTGCGGGTAGGAGCCTGGATGTAGCGGAGAGGCCTGCGACCCTCATACCTCGCACCATAGCTCACCAAGCGAGGCCTACACTATCTCGCCACCGAGAGATACCACGGGTAAGCGGGGCACGTAATGGGACAAAACTGCTGAAAGTGCTTACCTACCATGGCGTACAGGGACTACTACACACAGCGACATGCCCTCACAAACCGACCACAAGCTTGCCCGCTGACCATAAGCTCTGCAAGGCGGCAGCCCAAACGAAGGGGCGCAGACGACACCAAGCGACAGACCTCCTCAGACATAAAATGTATCCCAATGGACTCTGCCAAGCTGAGGCCCGACCCGGGCGGCCTGCAGGACACCAAACACTTGACTCTGCCCAAACTCCCACTCCGGCGGAAAAGTGTACCCGACAACCCTATCTAGCCCAACGAGTCATCAGCTGTACAAGAAGCGACGCATATCGAAGAGGCAGCTTCTCCGTCCCACGGACATTTCCCAGGGCCTACACCAGCAAGCGCAAATCAGACCAGCCTGGGTGATACTACTCATCTAGACCCATCTTAAGAGCATGTTAAACCTCAGAACTCCTGAGTAAATATATTGAGGCTAATACATGGTTAAACATAGCCCACTTAAACGCCACGTACAGCCTAACCGAGCGCATGACCTTTATTTTGGCCTACCACTTATATTTTTTGTTTTCCTCACTATACATCTCAATTGTATCTAGCATGTTCCAACGTAATACAAAAAACAAAATGTGCAGTTTTTACGTGCCTATCTGAAAAATCTGTTGACTAATCTATGCGTGCTGTTGTGGCACTTTTGCTATACTTGTAATTCTTCTTGCACAGTAAAAATAAAGAATTAAAAAAAATAAAATAAAAAAAAAAAAAAAAAAAAAAAATAGCATATTGTAAATATGGAGTTGGAGATTTTTTTTTATTTGTCTATTTTCAATTTAAATTTGCGGTTCAGTTTTCAATTCTTCACATTTACTGGTTTTGAAAATAAACCGCAGCTTTGAACTAAGTCACTATTTATTGAATAGACCCTTCCAAAAAATATTTGCCTTTTGCCGAGACTACTGGTGAAAGCAGTGAGGATGGTACATACCTGTAATTCGGATACAGAATGTCACATTGAACACACCAGCCGAGATGGAGCAGCACAAGGTATAGGGACAAGTGCATTGTTCTGAGGGAAAGGGAGATACAAAGCACACAGTCATAATTTCACATTGGGGTGGGGGGGGGGGGGGGAGGGGAAGATACAATATTTAACATTCCCCATATTTGTTTGCTGAGATAGGTGACTTTAAGTAGCCGTGTAAAATTAAAAACTGTATTATCATGTGTGTGTAGTAACTTAATCTGCATTTTGTATACATTTTGGTCTCTACAGCAGCACCATTGCTGAGCAATGCATGTGCCGTCTTTGCCCCCAATTTCCTTTTTTTTTTTTTTTTTTTTTAACTATATCCAGACCAGATTCCTTTTGGGTTAAGCACCCCATCCTGCCCCCAGGTTCAGATGCCTCTTTGTAGGTGACCACAGGAAAGTATAAATTTGAGGAGGTTTTGGATAGCAAATGCAATGTCACTTTAATTACAATTTTAATTTGGTATAGAGCAGATATACGATATGCATTGTGAGTATATAAATCTAAGTACTATCACTTTAATTGTTTAGTTTTGACACTCTTTTTTTTTTTTAATTGTGTTTCTTATCACTTCAGTTTGCAATATATATATATATATATATATATATTTTCACAATGCTCTTACAACAGATTAATTAAATACACTCCAGTGATTTAGCACGAGCATTATTGAATTTGCCTCCTATGTTGGAATTAGTGTAGGACCCACCACCATTGAGGTACTGTGACGTAGTGGTGGGCTTAACATGATATGACCTTATGGTAGAACTGAATCCCCATGATTTTTAGTAGCCTTGTAAAATGTAAAGCTGTGTTTTTGTGTGTGCGCTTTTCCTTAATCTGTATTATGTGTTAATTTTGGTCTCTATGGCAGCAGCTTTGCTGAGAAATGGAGGTACTAGGTGTACCTCCAATTCCTTTTTTTTTTTTTAACTTCTTATCAACAGACATTTTTTGTGAGGTGGGAGGAGAGTTAAGTCATAAAGTATAACATTTTAAAATCTTGTCATGTAACAGAGCAATAATTGTATATACATTGCATTCTGTACCTCTGTGCTGGTTACAGAGTTACTTACGGTCTTTGGGATATTCGATCTTCTTCCCTGTTTCCAAGATTTAGGTTTAGAGTGCGCACTCGATCGCTGGAAGTGCTGAAATATGTGCCGAAGAGCAGGAGAGATTTAGTTTCTCGATATAAAAGAACTTCTTTATATACCCCTTAGGCTGGGGGACTGGAGATAAAAGGAAAGGAGGGGATGACGTATACGGGGTAATTATCCTCTTACACACTCATCTTGGACAGATCTGTATGTGACAGTGATAGATCTAGATTAGGGCTCAGCGTGTTCATTTCCAGTGCGGAGATACTCTGCATTATTATATAGTGCAGGATGTTCTTGCACATCATCGTGCTCTGGGTCCGTGTATCCACTTTGCTAATTTGTCTTTTTCCCTTACAGCAGGCTTGCTTTAACTCATTATACAGAGCATGGATCGTGGTTAATATAAAGCGTTTAATATTATACAGTGAAATATTTCATCGCCAGTATAAAGAAATTAAACAACGATAGGAAATTCATTGTTTTGACTGTTCATAAGAAATTTTCCGCGTTACAGACATGGAAAACCTTAGCAGCCCAGATGTTTGTGAATTACACTTGTCATAATGCACAGACATCTGGTTGGCCAGGTTATACCTGACTTTGCTATACGCACACATAAATGAAAACTAAAAAGGCCAACATTTTAACCTCATCAAACAGAGGTTCTTCATCACGTAGAACAAGCCACATAACTCTGGCAGTGCATGAGTTAAAGGAAGAGTCCAAGCCCCTGAAGACAGTCTGCTTGATGAGCTGCTTGAGAGGTTTAATAGCATGTCCTATTTATCTTATTTTATAAAAGTGCTGATTTGACGACACCTCGTTGTAAAACTGACAGCTGGGAGAGTTTCCTTGATGGGAGAGCTAGCAAAGCATGGGAGAGTGGGGGGCAATAGGATGGAGGAGCTGGCAAAAGGGTTGTGGGCTGCAGCCTCAAGGCATTCATCTGAAAAATAAAATACGGTGAGGTGTGTTGAGATGTCTGTTGGCACCGTCCTGCAGGAGAAGAAGAAGGAAGTTATTGTGCAGGGCATTTGCTAACTGGACACTGTGTGGATTGTGCATGGCTTGGAGCCCTGTGTTCTCAATGCTCTCCAGGCCTGGAATGGGGTATTTCTGGGTGGCCACAGGTACCAGAGACTGCCAGACTATTATAAATATGTACAATATCCCTGCAAGTGCTTACAGGTAATTGCACATCAGTAATGACATTCGTAACATACTCCAGTTGTCAATGGTGGCAACGGATTCACAGAAAAAGAGTCTGTAACTCATAGGCGTGTACAGATTTATATGAAAGTTCATTCCTACTGTGCAGGTCAAACTAAACGAGGGTATATAAGATGGCACACCTTGGACCTCCAGCAGCCTCCATCTTTCAATCCAACATATATTGTATGCTCCACGTGTGTAGACCATCCACACTGAGATCTGCTCCACGTGTGTAGACCATCCACACTGAGATCTGCTCCACGTGTGTAGACCATCTACATTGAGATATGCTCCATATGTGTAGACCATCCACACTGAGGATTGCAGCAAATACTGTGCATGGGCCTTGTGTCCCAATGATTCTCTGTTGGGTTGGCCAGGAAGCCATCACTAGTGGTAATCACTAGACAATCTTGCCACTCAATTAGATGTAAGAAAAATTTTTTTTTTTAATACACTGGCCCTAAATCTAAAATAATGAAGAACAATCCAGCATTAAAAAATTTATTTTGTTCTAACTATTGAATGACCCTTTTATTAAGGATGACCACAAACCCCTATTTTCATCAAGAAGGAATGAATGTCCGGGTCACTTAAAAGCATTCTGTACAGATATTTCTGTGGACAGTCTTTCTGCCAGGATAATAGAGGATGACCTTACGGTCCAAGCAAATAGTGCAGGTGTATGTATGTAAGCATGGCTTCTGACAGCTTTTGATATACTTTGAGTGCATTTGCTATGATGTAACTGAAGTTTTCCCTTTGGTCTTGATGAGATGAAGGTCAATGGTGGTTCCACGACAGTGAGTGTTGGTTAACAGTATACTTAAAAATTCCCTTTGACTATAGCACATGGGATAAAAAGGATAAAATACTTCATATAGGCAGGAATATAGGGTGTATCGGTTTACTGAATACATAGAAATAAAACTGGCAGAAGATTCTCATTAGTATGGTTTATTTCTGTATGTGTTGTTTAATCTAGGTAATTATTCTGTCACCTTCCAGGAGTTTATTCATAATGTTTTCAGGGGAGATTTGCAGCAAAATTAGATACATTATAATTCTAGTTAATAAAATCGACTACCCACTGAAGACTTTTTAAGCTGGTCCTACCGAGACTTTGTGAGCACAATCTATAAACACAAAGAGGCTTCCTCTGGTTATATCATGATGGCCAAGGATTACAAGATGGATACAAAGAAACTATAAACTATTATCCGGTGTCCGTGGCCTATATGATACCATATCTGCAGTAGTTTTCCGTGACCCAAAAGACTAACATATCTGCAGTAGTTTCTCAAATGTATAAATTATTTTAGATGGTCTGTACAGATCTATCCTAATATACCTGCTGCATTCAGTAGGTCTTCTAAGGGTGAGTACAATTAAATCAATTAAGGATGTATCCACTTTCTCTAAGCCTCATTTCTGGTTCACCAGGATTCACATTAACTATCTACAATGGAGGTGAATTGCTCTGAGATAGGAGCTGGGACAGTGTTTTTTCTGCCTGGAGATAATTGGGTTAATACAGTATCTGACTCAATTATCTCCCAGGCAAAGGGGAGGGATTGTATGCCATGTGTGGGAGTGCATTACATTGTATATGTGTTATTATTGGCAGGGGTCAAGTCCTGGGGGGAAAAGTGTGGGAACTCACCCGAAATCCCCCCCCCCCCCCCCCCCCAAAGATACACTTGTATGCATAGACGCACGCACACACACACACATACTGATGACATTCATGTGCACACACTCTGACAGGCTCACACACAAATACACTCACAGACAAACACACTTCCAGACACACACACTCACAGACAAACACACTAATAGCCACACATACATAAGCTCACACTCACAGACACGCACACTCCCATAGAAAGATACATACACTCACAGACAAAGACACATACACACACTCACACTTCCAGACACTCACAGACAAACACACACACACACACTTCCAGACACACACACACTCACAGACAAACACACGCTCACAGACAAACACACTAACAGCCACACACACATAAGCTCACACTCACAGACACACACACTCACAGACACACACAAACAAAGATACATCCACTCACAGACAAAGACACATACACACACACACACACACAGACAAACACACTCACAGACACACACACACACACACACTTCCAGACACACACACACTCCCAGACACACATAAACTCACACTCCCAGACACACACACACATATACACTCCTAGATTCACACTCACAAACATACATTTTTACAAAATGCTTAACAAATGTCCACCCAGCCTCCCTACCTGGAGAGCTGGCGTGGACTTATCCCTGGGATCCAGTGGGGCTAAAGCCCGGCGGGCGGCTGTGGTGCCTGATACACGCGGCGAGGGAGCTGCTGGTCTGTCTCCTCTGCTCCCTCGCGGGCTGTCTATTAATGCCGGGAGCCGGAATATGACGTCATATTCCGGCTTCTGTAGACAGCGCACGAAGGAGCAGAGGAGACAGACCAGCAGCTCCCTCGCCGCGTGTATCACACCACAGCCGCCCGCCGGGCTTTAGCCCCACTGGACCCCATAACAGGGGGAACATGGGGGTTCCTGCAGGAGCAACGGGAACGGCGTTACCGCTGTAAACAAAAGTGCAGGAACCAGGGGAGGGCTGGCAGCCTTAGGCCTGGGGGGCAAAACCAGTCAATTGGCCCATTGCGCCACCAAATCAGTTCACCATCCATGCCCACCTTTTCCTGGTTTTATAACGGATATTGATGTTATGGTAATCAGTAGCTCTTTGCCATACCCGCTCCTTCCCGGCTCTGACTTTCAATGTTGTCAGAGCACAGGCTGAGAATCTCTGAGCCTGTGCTCTGACTCACTAACTGAGCGCCGGAACCACGAGGGAGAGGATATAATCTGACTGCACCTACTGCTGGTGCGCACCAGTGGACCACCAGCGAATTGTTTAAATTAATTATGCTGGTGTCCCCAACTTGTGAGCTGTGTTGGCCGCCGGGTGCCTCTGTTGTCATGGCACCCTGCGTGACCGCACAGCTTGCCCACCCTAACGGCTGGCCCTGCTGACACACACTGATGTTACTACTTAGACATCCCTCAATATTAATACAGACATCAGAGTAAACACCAATAAACTGTGTAAACAGAGCTGATCCCCCCAAATTTATAAAGGTTTGCTTAGAGGATTTATTGTAAGATTAAATCATGCCTCCTCCTCTCTCTCCCCCATGCGCTGCTCTGTAGGCTGGGAGAAAGTAATCACAGTCTCCCAGCACAACGCCACCTGTGGCTGCATGGGGAACAGCTGTTTAATGTAATGCTTGCAGGACGGCCAGCTGCTGCAGAACCTCTTTGTTTCCGTCTCTGCAAAGGGCTCCAGGCACTGCTTGTTGAGAGTGTGAGCCACTGTAAATTAGGGGCAGAGGGCATTTGCACTGCGGTCAAGACGGGTCTGGGCAGGAGGAGAGTGCAGTGCAATCAGTGCACTCCCCTCCTGTGGGTCACCAGTAGACTGGTGCACCTGCCCAGGATCAGAGCCGGTGCAAGGATTTTTGCCGCACTAGACAAAATATAAATTTGCCGCCGCCCCCCCATGTGACATCACAATGCCCCACCCATATGATCTGCCATATGAACTAACACCAGTGCTGCACACAGTGTGTGTTTACATTAAAAAGCCTGCAGGGACCAGCTATAGACACCAGAACCACTTCGTTAAGCTATAGTGTCCCTTTAATGTGAGGTAAATTATAGATTAGTGTCACTAATAATATACTAGATTGCCTACTTACAATTAGATGAGGATGATGATGGGCTGCAGTTTGGCTCCACTGGTCTGGTGTAGAACAGGATCTCTGGAGGCTGTTTTCAACTGTGGTCACAAAATTCAATGTTCTGGGAGAATTGGAAGCAGCTCCATTTTTTGGGGCCCCTTACACAGCTCAAGGTCTGGGTCCCAGGGCCTGACGGTGGGTATGCCCATAAGGCCCACTCATAAGTCCACTTATATGTTCCACCCACCCATGAGTTCGCTCACAGGGAGTGGAGTGTGTAGGGGATGTGTTATGTGTTATTGTAAAGGATCTAATATGTGTGCTTATGGTATGTAGTGTATAGGGATACCAGTTTGTGCAGGTGATGCAGTGTGTTTGTGTGCAGTGGAAGCAGTGTGTATTTGTGTATAAGGGATGTATTATGTGTTTCTGGTTGTGTGTAAGGGATGCATTGTGTGAATCTGTGTTTGTATGCATAAGGGATGCAAGGTGTGTGTCTGTATGTGTGTGCATTGAGTGTAAGAGATGCATTGTGTTTCTGTGTGTATGTAAGAAAAGCAGTGTGTGTGTGTTTGCATTGTCTGTTTCTGTGTATGTGTGCAAAGGATGCATTGTCTTTGTGTGGGGGTTGCATTGTGTGTGTGTGTAATGGATGCATTGTGTGTTTCTCTGTGTGTAAGGGAAGCATGTTGTGTTTCTGTGTATGTATAGGGATGCATTGTGTGTTTCTGTGTATGTATAGGGATGCATTGTGTGTGTGTGTGTGTGTGTGTGTGCGCATAGTGTGAAAGAGCTCCCAGTCTTGCCCCCTGTCCTATAGAGCTGTCCCTTCTGTCCCTTAGAGCTTCTTAACCCTCCTACTTCTTCTTACCCCCCTTCTTTTTCTTACCCCCTCTTCTTCTTCTTCTTACACCCCCCTTCTTCTTACCCCCTTCTTCTTCTAACTCCCCCTTCTTCTTCTTACTTCCCCTTCTTCTTCTTACTCCCCCCTCTCCTTCTTACTCCCCACTCTTCTTCTTACTCCCCTTCTTCTTATCTCCCCTCCTTCTTACTCCCCCTCTCCCTCTTCTTACTCCCCCTCCCCTTCCCCCCTCTTTTTCTTATCTCCCCTCCTTCTTATCTCCCCTCCTTCTTACTCCCCCCTCTTCTTCTTACTCCCCCTTCTTCTTCTTCTTACTCCCCACTCTTCTTACTCCCCCCAATTTTTCTTACTCCCCCTTCTTCTTCTTACCCCCTTCTTTTTCTTATCTCCCCTCCTTCTTATTCCCCCTCTCCCTCTTCTTACTCCCCTTCCCCCCTCTTTTTCTTATCTCCCCTCCTTCTTACTCTCCCCTCTTCTTACTCCTCTTCCCCCTCTTCTTCTTACCCCCCCTCCCCCTCTTCTTCTTACTTCCCCTTCTTCTTCTTACCCCCCTCTTTTTCTTATCTCCCCTCCTTCTTACTCACCCCTCTTCTTACTCACCCCCTTCTTTTTCTTATCTCCCCTCCTTCTTACTCCCCCCTCCCCCTCTTCTTATTCCCCCTCCTCCTCTTCTTCCCCCCTTTTTCTTATCTCCCCTCCTTCTTACTGCCCCTCTTCTTACTCCCCCTTCCCCCTCCCCCTCTCCCTCTTCTTACTCCCCCTCCCTCTCTTCTTACTCCCCCTCCCTCTCTTCTTCTTACCCCCCTCCCCTCTTACTCCCCCTCCCCTCTTAATACTCCCCCTCCCCTCTTCTTACTCCCCACGTCCCTCTCCACCTCCCCTCTAACTCCCCCCTCCCCTCTTACTCTCCCCTCCTCTCTTCTTACTCCCCACCCCTTCTTCTTACTCCCCCCTCCCCTCTTCTTACTCCCCCCTCCCTCTCCTTACTCCCCCCTCCCTCTTCTTACTCTCCCCCCTCCCCTCCTCTTACTCCCCCCTCCCCTCTTACTCCCCCCTCACTCTCCCCCTCTTCTTACTCTCCCCCTCCCCTCTTACTCCCCCTCACTTTCCCCCCTCCCCTCTTCTTACTCCCCCCTCTTCTTATCCCCCCTCCCCTCTTCTTATTCCCCCACCTCCCCTCTTACTCCCCCTCCCCTCTTCTTACTCCCCACCTCCCTCTCCACCTCCCCTCTAACTCCCCCCCTCCCCTCTTACTCTCCCCCTCCGCTCTTCTTACTCCCCACCCCTTCTTCTTACTCCCCCCTCCCCTCTTCTTACTCCCCCTCCCTCTCCTCTTCTTACTCCCTCTCCTTACTCCCCCTCCCTCTCCCCCTCTTCTTACTCTCCCCCCTCCCCTCCTCTTACTCAGCCCTCCCCTCTTACTCCACCCTCACTCTCCCCCTCTTCTTACTCTCCCCCCTCCCCTCCCCTCTTCTTACTCCCCCCTCTTCTTATTCCCCCCCTCCCCTCTTCTTATTCCCCCACCTCCCCTCTTACTCCCCCACCTCCCCTCTTCTTATTCCCCCCTCCCCTCTTCTTATTCCCCCCTCCCTCTTCTTATTCCCCCCTCCCTCTTCTTATCCCCCCTCCCCTCTTCTTATTCCCCCCACCTCCCCTCTTACTCCCCCCTCCCCTCTTCTTATCCCCCCCTCTTCTTATTCCCCCCCTCTTCTTATCCCCCCTCTTCTTATTCCCCCCTCTCCCCTCTTCTTATTCCCCCCTCTCCCCTCTTCTTATTCCCCCCCTCCCCTCTTCTTATTCCCCCCCCTCCCCTCTTCTTATTCCCCCCTCCCCCCCCTCTTCTTATTCCCCCCCCTTCCCTCTTCTTACCCCCTCCCCTGTAGCGTGGCCGAGCTGCTTTCCGGTCCGCGGTGCCCGGCCGGAGTGATAGGAAGGTGCACACTCAGTGTGCACTTCCTGTCAGTCCGGCCGGTTACAGGAAACAGGAACTCCACGCGGAACAGGAGTTTCTGTTTTCTGTACCCGGCCGGACTGACAGGAAGTGCACACTCAGTGTGCACCTTCCCATCACTCCGGCCGGGACCGCGGACCGGAAAGCAGCTCGGCGGCCACGCTACAGGGGAGCGGAGGGAGGGAAAAGCTGCTGCAGCCATCTGAGCGCTCTTTACAGAGCGCTCGGCGACTGCAGCATTTAAAGGGCCGGCCCACCGCGGCCGGTCCTAAAAGAATTTCGGGCGGCGTGGGGGGCAATTGCCTCCCTGCCCCCCGGCCCAGCCCGCCCCTGGCAGGAACGCCGTTCCCACGTGTTCCTGCAGGACTCGAGCCCTGATTATTGGTTTGTAAGTTTGGGTCCCTGTCCCCAACAGGGTCCATATGGGCATACCCCTTGCTTGGGGACTTGCATAAAGGCCAGTGTGGCACCATTAAAATCAGTTCCTCTTCACCCTCATCATAGAGTCTCATGTTTGTGTGGAGGGGACAGCTCTATTCACACTGGCGATTGCTATACTCCTTATACTCCCCTGGGTTCTAATCACTAGCTCTTATAAGAGCTGTTCCTGCTACACTCTCTGGAGTAGGAGAGGTCCACCCATGGAAAGCTCGATCCTGGTCTTGGGTCCAGGGTGGGTGGTGGACAGCAAGACACCAACCAAGCTGCAGTGGTTCGTGGGGGTCTACAGTGCTTATGGTGTCTGGTGGAGTGCTTGGAGTCCTCGGTAAGCACTAGGACTGATGGAGGCACCCGGTTGGGGTGCCAAGCAGTCCGTCACACTACACATGTGTGTTAATAGTCAAAACGAGTATGAAATACAGAGTATAACGACTGTGTTATACGATTGTCTTTCAGTAATTAACTACCAACTGAAAGAGTGGGATAGAAAAAAACACTCACTCAAAAGTGAATGGGATTCAATCTCACTCTAGAAGATTACCTCCTAAAGTAAACGTAACAAAGAAAATGGTAATAACCTTTATTAAACTAAAATTAAGCAAAGAAAATATATATAATAGGTATAAAGCTTACCCTGGATAGAAACACCATAGAAAGTTGTGTTAGTGAAAATCACATAAAGGTGAGGAATTAAAAACCTGGGGATATGTTCCTTAATCTCATAGAAAATGATATATATATTTTATGTGCACATACGTATAAAGTCCACTAAAATAAATAGTAGTAAGGCCTCTAAAGAGGACCAAGTAAAACTATAGGGACATCCGATATGTGGACCAATATATAAGAGAAACGGAACATAAGTACAGACTGCTCCGTACAAAAGGTGAAAATTAAATAAACCAAGTCGCGCTAAAACTGTAAAATCCGTAAGTAATATATATAGCTGGGATTGTAGTACCTAACCATAGTAGAAATTCCGATATGGTACTGGAGTTAAACTGCGGTCATTATAAATAGTGTCTCAATAGAGTATATCAAGATAACTCACTGGTGGAAAATAAATTCACGAAGAAGCACAAACGGGTGTAGAGCTATGTTGCCGACCCTGCTGTACAGACTCTCTGGGAGGATATATGTCTTGTTTGGCAATATAAACTATAGGGGAAATCCAATAGTGATATATCCCCTAGTGTGAGACTAAAAGATACATTAAAATCCACAGCGGTATATAACAGCAGTACCTATATAACAGCAGTACCTTAAATCAAAATTGTCGTTTGTTGATGTAGCTGCTGGAGTTCTGACATTCAGTTCTCTAATTGTTCTGATTTTCTGTTGAGACCCGGTTTGCTGTACTAGATTTTATATAAATTTTCTCTTCACATCCTCCTTTCACAAATAAATAAATGGAATTAACGCATAGCAAAAAAAAAAAAAAGAGGAGATATTGCTCTGCATCCAGAATTGAGCCAGGGCTCATCTAGCTGTTGGGGAAATTTTGCATACTAGCGTCTGTTCTCTTGAAAAACTAAATGTCTAGATAGGAGATGAGCTCAATGATCCAGGGTTAGTGGTCCACGAAAGATGCTGCTGGCTACCAATGTACAGATTTCTCCTCATAACCTAGTGACCTTGGGGTAACACCACCACATGTGCACAAAGTGCCTTGGCCTCCACACATGAGCCAACAGCTGTCTGAAGCGGATCTATCCATAAAAAAAAAACACATTTGGACTGGTGTGAGGTACCACCGAAAAGGCATTTTATATGATTGCTCCTGGAGTGACACAAACACACAGGTTTTTTTTACAGCAAGCCCCCCAGATCTCCTCTTAGTACCCTCCCTCCAGCTCCTCTCCCAGGTCGGCATCCAATTGTTCCACATATGTAAGTCTTTTCCATTTACTGTAAGTTATCCCTGTGTGGTTTCCTTCAAGTACATTTAAAAAAAAAAAAAGGTTAAGCTGGTGATGGGGACTTGCTTCACAGTGGCTTGTTGTGCAAAATCTGTGATTTGTAAATGTCTCAGACGGAGTCAAGTTTGCATTTTGTTGGAATTCAGAAAAACTGTCAAGCAATTGATTATTATACAAATGCAAGTATCTCAGCCCTCATGCCTGGTAGGATGGCTCTATTTAGTAGCATGAGGGTATTTGTAACTGCCCCGTGTAACAGATTTGAAGAGAATTTGTGTGGTGCGAAGAAGCAACATTTGTGGCCTTGGAACCCAAACTTAAAACTGGGAATCTTCACCCATGAAGAGAGACTCACGGGACTCACAAATATTTCCAACTGGGCCCATAGACAGTTTAGTAATTATACGCCAGGTGCTATCACTCTGGCACGTGTAAAATACAGTAAAGATTCAGAAGTAAAAGACGTCAGTCCGCAACATAGTAGGTCCATAGATTACTCTGTCCAAATATTCTAGGAATTCTGAACTGTTTGCCAAGCAAGGATGTGCTGATGGATACAACGGGTATTGCGTAAATTTGATACCATTTTGGCAAAGCAAAACATGAAAGGACTTATTCATTGACAGCAACAAAGGAATTGTATAAAGAATAATCATGCTTGTAATTTTTAGTTAAGAAAGACATTTGTTTTATATTACCGGCTATGTAACTTCATATAGGATTAATGCATTGCTCTACAAGCTAAGTTATTTAAACTACATTAGCACAGCAATGGATAGAATAAATCTCTTTGGGCAATATGCAGCTCGCCAGCACCCTCTGCTGATCACTAAGATTATCAATCATACATAGAATGAAGACATGCGGGGTGGGGAGAAAAGAAAAGGGGGAGAGCAGGAGATAAGACTTCCCTTTAAACTTACTAAAGGGCATATCGCTCTCTTTACATTGTCTTTAACCGTAGTCTCGAAGCACAGTTTAGACAGTAATCCACATACCTGATTGTGCTTCTACTTGTTGTTAGTCTCCGACATGTGCTAACCCAACCCTGTAGGGCATTTTCTTTCCCAGATATTATGTGAAACCGTAGCGACGCACAGTTTAGATAACAATCCCCAAACTATGCTGGTTATCTTGACCGGTGTATAGTCGCCATATGGGCTGGCGGAACCTTGGACAAAACCCCCCCACATACCTAACCCAATAACACACTGACACCTGGTATATGGGAAAATTTGTCCACAGCTTTATTAAATAATTTATATAATATATAACGATAATATTGCTTTAAATAAATTAACATATAAACATGGGTCATTGCCCCCACCTTCCGCCCCTCTCATCCGTATCCTTCTTTTTAATAGAGGGCAATGACCCCCAACATAACAAATACAAATATATAACGACATTTTCCAACCTCGCCAACTTGAACCGAACAAGTGCCAACCATAAGTAACCATGGCAGGGGTATACCCGGATACCCCTGCCCCACCAGGTTCTGAGCCACCTCCAGGACTCGAAACCACCATTGACCATAATTCCAATTTTTTCCATGTTCCTCACGTTCCTCATAGGGAGCCTATGTCCTCTCTCTCAGCTCCCTATCCCGCCGCTGTGAAAAAACGGGATAACTTCTATCTAAACATAATTATACAGGGAGGGTGGGCGGGACAAACTAACCGGGTAGGAAATTAGAAGTGAACCTCACAAAATGGCTCCTCCCTTAAATAGCCAAACCCCCATATCCCATAACCCACCTGTCCTGTCTGTTCCTCCTGGGCCCGCCTCCTAACCCCTGTCAAGGCCCTGTTCCGCTTAAGCTGTGCTTTTGGCTACATGGGGCTACATGACCGGTGTATAGTCGCCATATGGGCTGGCGGAACCTTGGACAAACCCCCCCCCCATACCTAACCCAATAACACACTGACACCTGGTATATGGGAAAATTTGTCCACAGCTTTATTAAATAATTTATATAATATATAACGATAATATTGCTTTAAATAAATTAACATATAAACATGGGTCATTGCCCCCACCTTCCGCCCCTCTCATCCGTATCCTTCTTTTTAATAGAGGGCAATGACCCCCAACATAACAAATACAAATATATAACGACATTTTCCAACCTCGCCAACTTGAACCGAACAAGTGCCAACCATAAGTAACCATGGCAGGGGTATACCCGGATACCCCTGCCCCACCAGGTTCTGAGCCACCTCCAGGACTCGAAACCACCATTGACAATAATTCCAATTTTTTCCATGTTCCTCACGTTCCTCATAGGGAGCCTATGTCCTCTCTCTCAGCTCCCTATCCCGCCACAAGCTCAGACCTTGACCCCTTAAGCTGTCTGAGCTCCGCCACCCCGAAGAAGGAACGCCCTCTGCATCCCTGCCTGCAGACCCAAGTTCAGCAGGTCGTAACCCACTGCCGAAAGGTGTACACCGTCCGAGCGGTAATACCCATCCAACCCCTCCTCCAGTTCCTGGTGCCTTACCACCACTCCCCCCAGTTTCCTGACAAAACTCGCCATCAGGCTGTTCACCTTACCCCTGCATCTGTCAATGGCTACTGGGTCCCGGGCGTAACGCCACCGCCGCCTCGGAACAATCTCAGACCATACCAGCATCACCCCGGGAAGCAGATCAACCAACCGGTTAAGATCCTGCTTCATCCATTTTACCAGCCTCCGCTGCGGGGTGAGGCCCAGGTCATTACCTCCTGCATGTAAAACTAGCATATCCGGCCGCGCCCCGCCTGCGACCATACCAAATATTGCCCTGCAGACGTCCCCCCAGCAGAAGCCCCGATACCCCCACCAGCGCACTACGAGCTGGTCCTCCGGAAAGCCCAGCTGCTGGCCTTGAGCTCGAGCTGCAGCCCTCCGTCCAGCCCAGAAAATGAAGGAATGACCCACGATCCAAGCGACCCGGCCTGGGGAAGAAAGAAAACACAGGATAAAACCACCCGTACCCCCCAGGCCGCCCCAATGCCCCTTAGTGTTCCAACAAACCCAAGCGTACATATGAGCGGAACCTAACAGATTCCCATCTCCCAATCCGCTTGACTACCTCATCCCCCAAACCTAGACGTGTGGCCTCCGTGGCCGCCCCAATACGAAAGGAGTGGGTACCGTATGTGCCGGCATCCAACCCCATCCGACCCAGACTGAAAACTTTCCGAAATTGGAAGCGAGAGAGCGACGAGCCATCCGCGTGGACCAACAGGGACCCGCCAACCGCGGGCCTCTGATCCAAATACTCCGACACCGCAGCTACTGGGCACAGTGCCGAGCCCGGCAGGGCCCCCAGCGTAACGTCCCGGCCCTTACCTTCCACATCCGTCTTGGACCTAGCCAAGTGTACCACCAGCTTCCCATCCAGTATACGTACCCCGGACACCTGTAGGCCCCCCGTGGCCGCCCGGGTGTTGCTCACCAACTCCCCGACGCGGAACGCCCCAAAGAAAGCCAAAAGAAATGCCACACGGAATAGCGACACCTCAAATGCATTGAAACAAATGGTGGGCAGCGCCTGAACAAGCCCTTCCAGCACATGCACCGACACCGGGCGCCTAGCGTCGGGGGCCCTCCGAGCCCTCCGATACCCTTTGAGTGCTTGCCGGACAATAAACGCCTTGGTAAGGTCCGGTCCCCCATGGAGCTTGAACCAGAACGCCATTGCAGCCATGTTCCTGTCAATCACCGCCGGGGAGGCGCCCCCCGCCAGTAATTGAAAGGTAAACCACAAGAAGGCATCCAGAGGCGGCTCCCCTCGTACCCCTCGGCCCAGCCCGCCCCAGGAACGTTCCCATGAACTCCAGACCTTACTGTATGCGGCCCATGTGGCCGGTGCCAGCGAAGCCTTCACGAGTCCGCCAAGCAGGACGCTCCTAGCTGCCACATCTCGATCGGGCACGGCTGACCCCTTTCCTGGGCCTCCGGGGCCATCGGTCGAAACCGGGACCACTGAAAACGAGACAGAGCGTCAGCCACCTCGTTCAAGTACCCAGGCACATGGCGCGCGCGAAATACCACATTCAGGGACATGCACAACAATACAAAGCGACGCAGCAGAGTCACCACCGGCCTCGATGCTGCAGACTGATTATTAACCGCGTGCACCACGGACATGTTGTCCGAGAAGAAAACTACCTTCCTGTCCCTCAACCGGTCCCCCCACAGCGCCAACGCCACCACCAGTGGGAACAGCTCCAGAAACGCCAGGTTACGCATGAGGGGGCTCTGCCCCCATGCCTCCGGCCACTTTTCTGCACACCAGCTCCCGCTGAAGTAGGCCCCAAAACCCACGCTACCCGACGCGTCGGTGTACAGCTCCAGCTCAGCTGTCGACACGCCCCCTTGCCGAAAGAACACCGTCCCGTTAAAGTCCCTGAGGAAGGTATCCCACACCCCCAAGTCTGCCCGCATGGACGAAGATACCCGGATGAAATGGTGAGGGGACCTAATCCCCGCGGTAGCCGCCGATAAGCTGCGGCTAAACACCCTACCCATGGGTATCACCCTACAGGCGAAATTGAGCATTCCGTGCCCGACGCACCTCTGCCACCACGCCGCGCAACCCTTCCAGCTTTGCCAGCGGCAGCCGACATTCCCCCCGCACTGAATCTATCTCCAGACCTAGGAAACTAAGGCACTCAGTCGGGCCCTCAGTTTTATCCGCCGCCAGCGGCACCCCAAAGCAGCCCGCCACCCATTGAATAGTACCTAATAAGTGCTGGCACGCGGGAGATCCGGCCGGCCCCACACACAGGAAATCATCCAGATAGTGCACCACCGCTTTATCTCCCGCTTCCGTCCGCACCACCCACTCGAGAAATGAACTAAACTTCTCAAAGTAAGAGCACGAAATGGAACACCCCATGGGAAGGCACAAATCCACAAAGTAGCCCCCCTCAAAGAAGCACCCTAACAGGTGGTGACACGCCGGGTGCACCGGAAGCAACCTAAAAGCAGCCTCGATATCCACCTTGGCCATCAACGCACCACGCCCGGCTCTCTTCACCAGCTCGACCGCCTGGTCAAATGATGCATAAGAGACCGAGCATAGGTCCCTGTCAATGTCGTCGTTCACCGACTCCCCTTTAGGATAGGAAAGATGGTGAATGAGCCGAAACTTCCCCGTTTCTTTCTTGGGGACCACTCCGAGGGGAGAGACCCGAAGGCCCTCCAGCGGCGGGGCCAAGAAAGGCCCCGCCATCCTACCCAACCGCACCTCCTTGTCCAGCTTCTCCCGAACTACCTCTGGAAACTCCACCACTGACTTGAGATTATGAGGGCACGCAGTGCCACCCCTCTCCCGAAAAGGAATGACAAACCCTTGCCCAAACCCCGTCCTAAGCAGCTCCGCGTCTGCCCTGTTACCGTAGCGGTTTAGCCAGGGCTCCATCGCGTCTAGTTTCACTGGGGTTAGCCCCCGAGGTAGTGGGAGACCCTCCACCGCCAACCGCGGCAGAGGCTCCCGTCCCCCCGGACTTTCCTTTCTTGAAACAACGTTGGAGCCCATGAGCCCCCACCGCAGCCCGAGCACTCGTGCTTGAAGCGGCAGGCTGCGCCCCACTTGCACTGGCCCTCATTAAAGAGCCAGCATAAGCCCTTCTGCGAGGCGGCCGACGAGGAGGACTGACCCTTAGCGCCAGCCGCGTGCTGAAAGGGCTGCGCCTTCTGCGCCATCATGAGCTTCATCCAGAGAGGCAGGTCCATCTGGTCCCACCGCATGCCCGGATTCGCCGCCAGCCGCTGCCGGAACTGCTCATCATACCGCCACCATGCCAATCCGCCATAGGTGCGGTATGCCTCCCATATGCCATCCAAGTAGCAAAACAGGGACGAGCAGGAGCCCGGCGATTTTTCCCCGATTACGCTGGCCAGGATACAGAATGCCCTTAGCCAGTTACCAAAAGACTTCGGTATCTTGCGATACCTCCGCCGTTTCTCCTCCTCCTCTTTCTTTTCGTCCTTCTTGTCCTCCTCCTTGAGGTCAAGAAAGTCCTCCAAGGGAAGAAGCGAGAAGATCTCGCAAAATTCCCCCTTCCAGATTTTATCTTTCACCTCCTGCTTGAGGTGCACCCCCAGCGGGCCCGCGAAGGACACATACGCATGTTGCCTCGCTGCTTCCGTCACCCCACCCGTCAACTCCGCCCGTTCGCTTCCCTCCTCACCCGCGCTGGAAGCCGACACCGCTTCCCCGCCCGCAACTGCCGCCGGGGTCCCTAGACCGGACCCCGCCTCACCTCCCCCTTGCGTCCACACCTGCCCTACGCTACCTTGTGTGCCACCCCCCGCCCCCAGTGAGTGGAGTAGTGACTGCAGTGTTTGTACTAGTGCACTGGACTGTAGCGATTCATTAGACTCACCGGCCAAGCCCCTGGATCCGATGATACCCGGGGCTGCGCAGTCCGTCACTGCCCGTCCAGGATGAACGCCATCCGCCGATGTCCCGCCAACCAGGGATCCCACCCGGTGCCTGGAAAACTCAGATGAGGAGCGACTCCGGGACCTGGAAAGAGGAGAAGAAGTCCTGGGCAAGGCGTACTGTTCCCCCACCACCTTCCCGTCCCGAACCGGGGAGCGCCTGCCAACCGCCAAAGCCTCCCGCCGGGTATCCTCCCGCCGTCGTGCCCCAAAGGCCCTGAGAGCCCTGCCACGTGGACTGCGACTCCTACCGTCGCCTTTGGATGCCAACCCCCGTCGATACAACCTGGGGGACCCGGACCCTGCCGAACTCCCTGACGTTGCGCGCCTGCGCCGGGGCCTCCGTCTGCGTGTCCTGGGGGCCCTAACCGGCGAGGGGCTAGCACTACCCGACTCCGAACTAGACCCGCCCTCCCCGCTTCCCGCCCCGCGCCCCAGCCCCGCTGCAGCCCGACCTACCCCTGCTCCTACGGAACCCAGACCAGGGACACCTCCCCCGGGGCCCTCCACGGACGCGGACGGTGACTCCCCGCTCCCCGAGACAGCTATCCCCGACCGACCGGACCTCGGAGCCTTACCTTTCCCCTTACCCTCTACCACCCTCCTAACAACCACCGAACCCGCAGGCACTACCTTCCGCCCCGCAAGCGAACTACCGAGAGGCCCCCCACCCTCCCCCACGGAAGCCCGCCCAGTCTGCACTCCGCGAGACCCCTTTGCAGCATCCCGCACCCCCCCCAGGGGCCCTCCGCCCGACCCCTGCTCCCCTTGGGCCGCTCGCCTACCCGCCCCCCCGTCCGCCCGCTCCCTGGAATCGGGCCTCACTCCCCGCCTGCCCACCACGCCAAGGGGACCCCCGGAAGGGGCACCTGCACTTGCCTGCAGTACGTTGGGCCCGTCGTGGACCGTCCCAGTCCGCGTGCCGCAGTCCACTGCCAAGACCGATGGGGGTGCCCTCCTGGGCCGAGACCCCGCCCCGCCAGGCCCCGCACCAGGCCGTCCGGCCGCCATTTTGGATCCTGCTCCGCGCACGGCCCCATCCGTGTTAGGGGGTGGCGCAGCGATGTCCAGGGCAGCCGCCCGTCTCGACTCACCACGCCGAAGCCCCGGCCGCACACTGGGAGGCAAAGCCTCGACCAGGCAGCTCCTGGGCCTGCTGCGACTTCCACTGGCTGTCTCCTGCACTCCCGTGCCACCGACCTCCGGTTCTCCTCCCGGGCTCAAACGCCTCGGGGGCCTCCTGGCCCTCGCCGGGCGCGAGTCTCCGGCCTCCTGTCCTGCCGCCGCAGCAAGGACCGGGCCCAGCTGGGCCTGCACCCAATCCGCTCCTTGTTGCCGCGCCGCTGTCCTGATCCCCTCCAGAAGCTTCTCCACGATATCCATGGCCCTGCAGAGGAGACAAAGAGAGAAACCCTACCCAGCAAGTATAGAGAGCACCGGGATGCACACAAACTAACCGGGTAGGAAATTAGAAGTGAACCTCACAAAATGGCTCCTCCCTTAAATAGCCAAACCCCCATATCCCATAACCCACCTGTCCTGTCTGTTCCTCCTGGGCCCGCCTCCTAACCCCTGTCAAGGCCCTGTTCCGCTTAAGCTGTGCTTTTGGCTACATGGGGCTACATGCTGTTAGTCTCAGACAGGTGTTGTTTTTATTCGTACACTTAATTTAAATACACGTGTGCTTGGTGGTGTTTTAATACCAACGAAGAGGTTGCACTTTATGTTCTTGTATGTTCCCTATTTCGTTTCCCATTACCAGTAGGGAACCCCACTCCTTAGGATATTCTATCTTAATCCTGTTTCTCTTGCTCTCCCCCTTTTCTTTGTGCATTATTAGTGAATTTTCTTCCTAGGGGTTAACCCCCACTGAGGAGAAAAGTTATTTGGTACCTTCTCTACTTTTGACTAACCCTTCAAATTGTATTTAGTTTGGTGCACACTTGCTATCTCAGTGTTTTAATCAGGAATGGTTAATAAATAACCGATACTTTAGGCTAAGGTAGATTTCAGTCAAGCTTAGGCAACACCATTATACAGTACTACTCCTGTCCTGCTAACCACCATCACGATGCACACATATGTGTTTTTGAAGAAGGATGGATCAGGCAACCATAAGTATGCAGCACAATGTAAGCCCAAGTGTCCCTATTTATGAGGGGCAGTCCCTATGTTGTGCCCAAATCACTCTTTTCTATCCAATTGTCCCTCTTTTCTAGGAGCTCCGTATTGTTGGTGTGTCTGACTGTGTATCACAGAGCTCCACAGCAATAATACTCAAAATAATGTGTCTTTAACCCCTTAAGGACACATGACATGTGTGAAGTTGTTATGGTACTTTTTAGCAGTAAACCAAAATGTTTAAATGTCTATCTGTTCCTGTCCAAATTAAAGAAAATTGAATTGCGTATATACGCTGAAGTAATTCAGTCTGACACACGGAGTTCAGGTTAAAATAACTTCGAGGAAATTTATTGGCAAGTGAAGTAAGAACGGGCTCGCAGGCCCTTTTAAGAGGCATTTTGCGTCATCATTGATTATCAAGATATCAGTAAATAAACATCATTAATTGGATTAATTGTTAAGTGTCTGGATTAGTGTCCACCTATCAATATAATTAATTGGCTCAAAAACTAAGTGGTTAGCTAAGTGTCCACCCACCGAGAGGTGGTATTGTTTGGACACGGGTGGGGACAAGGGGCTCAGGCGCCATTTCCTTTAGCATGAGGTTTACTCGGTGGAAAGGGGGGCTTGAGCGTCATTTTACACGGTTAGTGATGTCAGGTCTTGTGGTCAGGTGCAAGGTCTCTTATGAATAGAACATTTCATTACTACAGTGTTCTCATGGCCTTCAAATTATACTATGTTGCGAGTTAGGGGAAATTCAGCAGTTCCTGAGTTAGTCATGTCTTTATAGAAAATACAGTCTTTGTCCATTGTGTTAGATGTGCTGGGAAATTCTGTCATGTAATGAAGTCTCAAAATGGAGAAGTCAGGTTATGAGGACAAAATGGAGGATTTGTGTCAGTATGGGGTTAAAATGGAGTTAGAGCAATAATTCAATACAGGTTCAAAAAAGATTTTTAATAATTCTACATCAGTCCCCCCTATGAAATGTTAGATTCTAAGAGATAAACTTTATTTGTTAATACCAGAAGACGAATTAACCCAAAGGCACAGAAACCCCGTGGGTTTCATCCATGGTGGCCCATAATTTTGCCATGGGCCCAAGATCATTCCATGACCTTGTTTTCAACTTGGTAACGGGAATATGTGGAATAGCAGTATCCCAATGACGGTACAGGTAATTGAGTTCTGGAGGTAGTTGGATCAGGACCATGCTATTACCTTCAGAGTCACAATAGAAATCTTGAGCAGTGAGCTTCACATCAATCCAGTGGTAAAGCTCATCTTCGTAGCAAGGTTCAGGAGTAATGTTTGGCTTGTACCACATGGTACAGAAGGCATAATCCGGGCCTTCACAGAGAGGTGTCTTGTCTTCGTAAAATGTTAAATGTGGATGCATTATTTTCTTGATACATCCACAGAGAAGGTAGATGTAGGTTTCATCTGTGATAAATCCATAGTAGATACCCCCCTCAGGGAGTGGAAGAAGAGTGGATGGATTAAGAACTTGACATCTTTGTATGGAAATGTTGTCAGGCAGAAGAAGATGACATTGTAGGCGCAGGTGTCTGGCAGGAGACACGTGCTTGAGCTGGACTTGGTTGATAATGGCAGAGATGTCATGAGGGGCCAAAACAACCAGAGGGTGGCCAAGGACTAGGTCTGCAGTTCTTTCAATGAGTTCTCTTGCAGCAAAAACAGCCCTAAGGCAGGAAGGGGTCCCTCTGGCCACAATGTCCAGTTGACATGAGAAATATCCAATAGGCCTCTGGCGGCCTCTTAAGTCATTAGTTTGGGTAAGAACTCCTGTAGCATGGCCTTGTCTTTCAGAGACAAATAATTTGAAAGGTTTGGTATAGTCTGGTAGACCCAAGGCAGGAGCAGAAGCTATGGCACGTTTAAGAGATTTGAAATTATCCAGAGCTTCATTGGTCAGGCAGAATGGGTCTGACTTGAGTGCATCATAGAGAGGTTGCATAAGCAGAGAGGCTTCTGGGATCCATGCTCTGCAGTAGGAAATGAGGCCTAAGAAGGAATGAAGAGACTTAGAAGTCCTTGGAGGTGGGATATCCAGTACTGCCCTTACCCGGTCCCGAGTAAGGTGTCTGGTACCTTGAGATAGGCAATGACCAAAGAAAATGACTGAAGGTTGGCAGAACTGCAGCTTAAGGAGTGAAGCTTTGCATCCTTGTTCTGCCAAATAGCAAAGAAGACTAATTGAACACTTTTCAGTAGTGGGTATATCATCTCCACAGAGCAGTAAATCATCCACATACTGGACCAGAACAACTTCTGGGTGTTCAGCTTGCCATGGGTCAAGGATGGTGCACATGGCTCTTGCAAATTGACTTGGAGAATTTTGTGCCCCTTGGGGCATGACAGTCCAGGTATACTGTTGCATTTCATGGGTGAAAGCAAACAGGTATTGGCAGGATGGATCCAGTGGAACACTGAAAAAGGCATTAGCCAGGTCAATGACTGTGAAATACTTAGCAGATGGTGGGACTCCAGAGAGCAGAGTGTGAGAGTTTGGTACAAGAGGGGTGTCCAGGACAGTTGCTTCATTGACGGCACGGAGATCCTGAACCATCCTGTACTTCTCTGGCTCACCTTTTGGAGTTTTCTTCTTCACAGGAAATAATGGAGTATTACATTCTGATTTACATTTCACTAGAGCACCCTTCTCCAAGAGTGCTTTGATTTGGATAGAAATGGCTGCAGCCTGTGCTGGTTTTAAAGGATATTGTGGTTTTCTTGGTAACTTAGCTTAGAATAAGCTTTACCACCACAGGTGGGACATTTAGGTGACCTATGTCCTCTGGGCCTGAGGACCATAATTTAGCAGGCACCTGTGTTTTTAATACCTCTAGGAAATTGGACCTCGGTTCAACTGCTTCCCCACGGGGTCCCTCTAAATGCAGCATCAGAGGTAGGGAGCACAAGGCTGAGGTGTCTGATTCAGATAGAGGTGTAGACATTTCTACTTGTCCATCTGGAGTGAAGGTGATAGATGCCTGCAGGCGTGAGAGGACATCAGCGCCTAACAGGTTAATTGGGCATGTGGAGGATACCACAAAACGAGCAAGCAGGCTAGTGCCAACTCGTAGTGGAGTTGTTAAAGGACTGTGTCTTGGCTGGCCATCCACTCCAACACAAGAGACATCAATATTAGACAGAAAAGATGGGTCTGGCAGGTCTTGTTCTCGCAGAACACTTCGGGCTGCACCTGTGTCAACAAGGAATGTGGTGGGTTGGCCTTCAATAGGTAAAGTCACTGTAGCAAGTGGCCCCCCCTTGTCCCCTGTAGACACTGCCATGACAGGGGTTAATGACACAGGCTTGCCAATTTCCTAATCATCTGGTTCCTCAACTATTGGAACTGTTTTAGTGGCTTTGGAAGCCGGGGCAGGCTTGGGCAGCCTCTTGGTTTCTTTCTTGGGTTCAGGGCAATCACTTCTAAAGTGTCCCTTGGCCCCGCAATTAACCCCTTAAGGACACATGACATGTCTGACACGTCATGATTCCCTTTTATTCCAGAAGTTTGGTCCTTAAGGGGTTAAAGCAATGTCCATCCTCAGGTTTGGTGCCTTTTGGGACAGGGGTGGAGCGGGACACCATGAGAGGAGCTGAGGTGGGTCTTCTTGGGGGCTGGGCAGATTCCAGACCTCTAGCAACTAAAAGTAAAGTATCCAGAGGAACAACCTTATATTCAGGGCGTGCAGCAATGATTCCCTTGCGTATGGAATCTTTAACACCTTGGACAAATGCACCAGACAGCATTTGTGAATGGATCTTATCAGTAAGATCAAACCCCAAATCTGTAAACATTTGATACAGTCTTGCATGAAACCTTTCCACTGATTCTCCTTTATCTTGTATAACATCAGTAAGGCCAGCAGCCTGATCTGCAAGTTTGTCCTTAGCCCACTCTCTCTATTGGTTGCAAAAAGTTACTCCGGAGGGGTAATCAACATCACTGGTGAGCAGATCTGTACTCAGGGGCGGACTGAGCACTCGGGCAAATCGGTCATGGACCGAGGGCCCGAGGCTCTAGGGGGCCCGCCTGCCTGCCATGCACTAAAATAATAGCTGGGCTGGGGAGTTAAACAATCTCCCCAGCCTGCAGTTAGTCAGTCAGGGGCCCCGCCCGGCACTCCGCGGGCCCCTGTTACCAAATACATATCCCCCATGTTCGGGCAGGCACAGTAAGAGACAGCTAAAGGGCCCTCCTAAAGACCCACTATGCTGTCTCTCACTGTGCCTGACTGGTGAGCGGAGCAGGAGAGCTGTCTGTAGTGCTGATCAGGCAGCTCCGTGCGGCTCCTCATAGAGGAAATGACATCATGTGTCAAAAGGTCAGGGAGCCGTGCGGAGCTGCCTGATCTGTGTTAGAGGCAGCACTTCAGGGAGAGACAGCATGCTCCAGTGCTGCTGGGAGAAGGATTAACCCCTCTGGCCAAAGGTAAGGCTCCTCTTCCCCCAGCAGCTCCTCTTCCTTCTACCCCCTACAGCCCCTCTACCCTCTGCTGCCCCTTTGCCCCCTACTCCCTGCTGCCCCTCTACCCCCAGTAGACCCTCTGCTGCTTCTCACCCCATACTGCTCCTCTACCCCCTGCTGTCTCCCACCCCTCTGCCTCCCTACTGCCCCTCTACCCCCAGTAGACCCTATGCTGTCCCCCTGCTGCTCCTCACCCCATACTGCCCCTCTACCCCCTGCTGTCTCCCACCCCTCTGCCTCCCTACTGCCCCTCTACCCCCAGTAGACCCTATGCTGTCCCCCTGCTACTCCTCTACCCCCAGCAGCCCACTACAACCCCTATACCTACCACAGCCCCTACCCCTACAGCCCCTATACCCTCTACTGCCCCTTTGCCCCATACTCCCTGCTGTCCCTCTAGCTCCTGCTGGCCCCCCTATCCCCTGCTGCCCCTCTACCCTCTGCTACTCATCTACCCCAGCAGCCCCTTTGCCCCCTGCTGCCCCTCCACCTCATGCTGGCCCCCCTGCCCCCTGCTGCCCCTCTACCTTATACTGGCACCCCTACTCCCTGCTACCCCTCTACCCCCTGCTGCCCCTTTGCCTACTACTCCCTGCTGGCCCCCTTACCTCCTGCTGGCCCCTTTGCTCCCTGCTGGCTGCCCCCTACTCCCTGCTGCCCCTTACCCCCTGCTGGCACCCCCCTGCTGGCACCCCCTACCCCCTGCTGTCCCATCTACCTCCTTCTGCCCCTCTTCCCACTTACTCCCTGCTGCCCCTCTACTCCCCCGCTGCCCCTCAACCCCCTGCTGCTCCTCTACCCCCAGCAGCTCTTCTACCTACTACAGCCCCTACCCCTTACAGCCCCTCTACCCTCTGCTGCCCCAGCAGACCCCCTGTCGACCCTCTAGCCCCAGAAGACCCCCCACTGTCCCTCTACCCCCTGCTGCCCCTCTAGCCCCAGCACACCCCCTACTCCCTATTGCCCCTTTGCTCCCTATTCCCTGCTGGGCCCCTTACCTGGTGCTGCCCACCCTACCTCCTGCTTGTCCCCCTACCTCCTGCTGGCCCCTCTACGCACTTACTCTCTGCTGGCCCCCTACTCCCTGCTGCCCCCCATACTCCCTGGTACTCCTCTACCCCCAGCAGCCTTTCTACCTACTACAACCCTATACCCACCACAGCCCCTATCCCTTACAGCCCCTCTACCACCCCAGCAGACCCCCTGCTGACCCTCTAGCCCCAGCAGACCCCCGCTGTCCCCCTACCCCCTGCTGCCCCTCTAGCCCCAGCAAATCCCCTGAGACCCCCTACTCCCTGCTGGCCCACCTACCTCCTGCTGGCCCCTTTGCCCCCTACTCCCTGCTGGCCCCTTTGCCCCCTACCTCCTGCTGGCCCCCCTACCCCCTTCTGCCCCTCTACCCACTTACTCCCCGCTGGCCCCCTACTCCCTGCTGCCCCCCTACACCCTGCTTCTCCTCTACCCCCAGCAGCCCTTACCCCTGCGGCCCTTCTACCTACTACAACCCCTATACCCACCACGCCCCTCTACCCTCTGCTGCACCAGCAGACCCCCTGCTGACCCTCTAGCCCCAGCAGACCCCCTGCTGTCCCCCTACCCCCTGCTGCCCCTCTAGCCCCAGCAAACCCCCTGCTGCTCTCCTACACCATGCTGCCCCTCAACTGCCCTGCTGCCCCCCTACTCCCTTTTTCCCCCTACTCCCTGCAAACTCTACAGACCCTGTACCCCTATACCCACTACAGCCCCTTTACCGCATGCACAAACCGCATGCCTATATATTCCTTACAGCCCTTATCCATTATTATATTATTTATATAGCGCCATCAGATTCCGTAGCGCTGTACAATACCCCACTACACCTCCTATAGTCCCTATACCCACTACATTCTCTATATACCATGCACCCACTACAGCCCCTATATCCCATAAAACCACTAGAACCCCTGCAGCCTCTACACCCACTACAGCTGATATACCAACTACAGACCCTAAACACCTGCATCCACTACAACCCTATATCCATGAAAGCTCCCATGCCCACTACTGCCCTTTTTCCCTGCACCCACTACTGCCTTTATTGCTGTCTGCACTTACTACAGCTCCTATCCCCCTGAAACAACCACAGTCCCTATGCCTCCCCTGCAACTACCACAGTCCCTATCACTCCCCTGCACCCACTGTAGCTTCTATTACCCCTTGTCTCCACTGTAGCTTCTATTACCTCTATTACCCCCTGCCCCTCTATAGTCACTATTTCGCCTTACCCCCACTATAGCCCCTATTATTCGCTGCCCCCACTATAGCCTCTATACCCAATACAGCCTCTGCCCCCACTACAGCCCCTATAACCACTACAGTTTCTATGCCCCAGCACCCACTTCAGCCTTTATTCCCCTGCCCCCACGGCAGCCCCATGTCCCCTACACCGACTACAACACCCCACAGTTTTTATCTACTTAAAGGGAAACTATAGTGCCAGGAAACATGTTTTATTTTTCCCTAGCACTATAGCTTCCTAATGTGCCCCCCTCCTTTACAGGGTTAAGGGACCTGGGACACTGTACCTACACCACTTCAATGAGCGGGAAAGGTCTGGGTGCCTATAGTGTCCCTTCATAGATACTCTGTATTTCGTGTTAGGATATGAGGATTCAAAGGCCTTCATATATCCACTTACAGTAAATATACACAGAAACATACATTCACTTCACATGCACATACAATCAAATATATTTTGAATCCTAATATCCCAACACGACTTACAGTAAGTATACACAGAAACATACATTCACTTTACATGCACATACAATCAAATATATTTTGAATCCTAATATCCCAACACGACTTACAGAGGGTATACACAGAAACATACATTCACTTTACATGCACATACAATCAAATATATTTTGAATCCTAATATCCCAACACGACTTACAGAGGGTATACACAGAAACATACATTCACTTTACATGCACATACAATCAAATATATTTTGAATCCTAATATCCCAACACGACTTACAGTAAGTATACACAGAAACATACATTCACTTTACATGCACATACAATCAAATATATTGTGAATCCTAATACCTCACACAAAGACATACATATATTCACTTACAGTGAATATACACAGAAACATACATTCACTTTGCATGCAAATACAAGGTACATCTATATGTATGTATGTATGTATATATATATATATACATACATACAATCTCTGGAGGGGGCCCAGGTCCTAATTTTGCCCGAGGGCCCAGGACTCTCTCAGTCCGCCCCTGTCTGTACTGAGGTGGCGGGCCATGCTGGGCCAATATGCATCCCCTGCTTTAATAGCACAAATGCTCAGTAAATCACGCCATGCGGCGGAATAAGTCTTTTGAATTTGAACTATCCCTCGGTAAAAAGGCATAGGCTGCTTTTCTGGGTCAGGGAGTGATTTCATTAAAGCACTAGCTTGAGTGGGGTTAAAGGCAACATATTTAGGAGGGGCCCGTTCTCCCCGACCCTTGTGTCCAAAAGGATCATCGATAGAACGATGAGCTGAGGCTCCCGCAGCCTCCAATGAGTCCTGGGATACCCTGTCATCCTCTTCCTCCTCTATTTCTACGATCTGGGCCCTTCTACGTGAGGGGCCCGCTTGAGGTGACAGAACCGGGGGATGGGAGGGAGTCCCAGATGCGGGGGTGGCTTGTGGGTCATAATCTTGGGATAAGTAGTCACCGGGAAGTACCGGCATCAGGGGTGCTGAATGACTGGGGGCCGCCATATTGGGGGCGTGAAAGGAAGCTGCATTGGGGTTAAGGGAAGAAGTGGCGGCCATGTTGGATGTGGGCACATCCGGGGCAGACTGTGCCGTACTGGGCATGACCGGAACCTGGGGAGTGGCTTGGGGAAGGGGGTATGGATAATTTGGATAGGGCAGGGCCATGGGATATGGGAAAGGGTATGGCCAGGCTGGGGAGGGCAGGAGAGTTGGGTGGGGAGTTGGGAAAGAGGTGGGATATTGGGCCGGGGTGGGGGCGGGTATGGGAGAGGACGGAGAGGGATTAGTAGGGGTGGGTGTAGAAGGAGGAGCCGGAGCAAGGGAGGAGGGGGTAGTTAGCTGGGCGGACGCAGATGGGAGGGTAGGGTTATCAACGGAGAGAGAGTGTAGAGAAGAAATGGCAGATGAAATGTTAGGATTAGGTACAGAAGGTAGTGTAGGGATGGATGAGGATGATGGGAATGTTAGAGACGGGGAAGGGGAAAAGAAAGATCCATCAGAATTCAGGACCGGGCAAACAGGGGAGGTGATGGGATGGGCATCGGGAGGATTGGGAGTGGGGAACATAGTCAGCTGGCTATCACCTATTGCTGACTGAACCTTGGGGATAGACATCCCCCGGGCGCCATTTTGGGGCGCTGGCTGAGGGAATACCCCAGCAACACAGTTATTATGATACACAAACAATTTCACACCTTTGTGATTTATTTCTTCCTCAACCCAACCTTCCTGCTGAATAGCCTTCGCTACTCTGTACCACGCTTCAGCAGTCTTTAATAAATCATTATCTGTGAGCTTGCCTTTCTTCTCTGTCAGTAATCTACGCCAGCTTTCTGGCTGCAATCTACCACATGAAGGCACAGCAATTTTACACACTTTAGCAATTCTTTCAACACCTCTAACCATTTCCTCTCCCTCTCTGTCTTCAACTAAATCACATGCGAGCCAGCCCCTACCGGGCTTACTCAATTCCTGCCCCATATTCCCCCTCCCCCTACACCAGCGTCCTAGATATAGGGAAAGAAAAGGAAAAAGGAACAAGAACGTCTACAATGCTCGACTGCCACTCGAGGAAAGGGTGGGTCCCCCTCAAGTGCGTCTTCCCAAAACGTAGACTAGTCACTGAATCCGCCTACCCGGGGTGGTGGACACGGATTGGAGCGAGGTGAGAAGTGTGTGACCAATCACTTCTCTGTCAAGGGAAATAGGAGTGGATAGAGTAATAATATAGGAAGTGTAGAGAAGGCAAAAAGGTAAGGAGAAATCCTTAGAGACAGATACAGGAGTTTGAATGACTCCTTATTAAACAAACAAGACAACAATACAATTGAAATACAGTGCATGCATCACAGTTCAAATAAAATCAACAGTAAACCTTTCCTTTACTCGCGTGACCTAAGTCACCTCCCTCAACCTCGTAGTGTCCCCGCTCGGAGAACGACTTCCTCAAGTCTCACTACCAGCGGCCACAGGAAACAGCAATCCTCTCCGACCCGAATCCTGTCTAGCCTCCCTCGTTACGGCAGTCCACTAACAGTGGCCACCTCTATCCTCACTCCCGTAGTGCCCCTATGAAACCCACTCATAAGTCTCACTACTACGTGGTGCTGGAGACAAGCAATGCCTGCTTGAATCCGCCCGCCACAAATAAAAGAAAATTGGAATTCCACCAGCCTCAGCGCTCGAAGCTGTGGGTTACCACCTCTCTGCAAGCAGAGTTACGTGCACAATGGAGCTAGCTAGGCTGTCAAAGTGACACAAGAAGGATCACAGGAAATTATGAGTCTACACAAAATCCACAGTTCCAACACTCCTCTTTTTCCATACAGCCACAGCCACGAGGCTCCTAAAAGAGGTAAACAGGCAAAGAAGACCCCCAGGAAAACTTCCACAGGTCAACCCCCCTTTTTCCCTACAGCCACAGCCACGTGGCTCCTAAAAGGAGTAAACAGGCAACAGGACTCCAGGCAAATCCCCCGGGTCCACCCCCCCTTTAACCCAAAAGGGGTAAACAGGCAAACAGGCGAACAGAGGACCCCGGGCAAAACCCCCGCAGGTCCACCCCCCTTTATCCCAAAAAGGGGAAAACAGGCAAACAAAGGACCCCAGGCAAAACCCCCGCAGGTCCACCCCCCCTTTATCCCAAAAAGGGGAAACAGGCAAACAATTCAAACACACCCAGGCAACAGATAGACTAAATGCAGGTAAACAAGTGAGTAACGAGACCCCGGGCAAGATATTACCTGTCTTTGATGTCCTCCCGGGAAGCAGTCACAGACACGTGGACGGGTCAATCAAAGGGGCCGGAACATACCGGTGGCTCTGCAGAAGTCTCTACCGTGTACCTGGAGGTGATCAATCTCCTTTCCTTCCCCCCGGATTCCTCCGTCCAACAGCGTCTTCCTTAGGACGGCTCACCGGCCAGACATAGCCCGGGGCCCCACGTTGGGCGCCAAAGTTGTTATGGTACTTTTTAGCAGTAAACCAAAATGTTTAAATGTCTATCTGTTCCTGTCCAAATTAAAGAAAATTGAATTGCGTATATACGCTGAAGTAATTCAGTCTGACACACGGAGTTCAGGTTAAAATAACTTCGAGGAAATTTATTGGCAAGTGAAGTAAGAACGGGCTCGCAGGCCCTTTTAAGAGGCATTTTGCGTCATCATTGATTATCAAGATATCAGTAAATAAACATCATTAATTGGATTAATTGTTAAGTGTCTGGATTAGTGTCCACCTATCAATATAATTAATTGGCTCAAAAACTAAGTGGTTAGCTAAGTGTCCACCCACCGAGAGGTGGTATTGTTTGGACACGGGTGGGGACAAGGGGCTCAGGCGCCATTTCCTTTAGCATGAGGTTTACTCGGTGGAAAGGGGGGCTTGAGCGTCATTTTACACGGTTAGTGATGTCAGGTCTTGTGGTCAGGTGCAAGGTCTCTTATGAATAGAACATTTCATTACTACAGTGTTCTCATGGCCTTCAAATTATACTATGTTGCGAGTTAGGGGAAATTCAGCAGTTCCTGAGTTAGTCATGTCTTTATAGAAAATACAGTCTTTGTCCATTGTGTTAGATGTGCTGGGAAATTCTGTCATGTTGATACCGGAGAAACTGACGGAAGCGAAGCACAGAGAGATGGACACAGGTTTCTTCAGGAAGGAAGAGATTCTTTATTGGATCACCGATCGTGACTCAGAGGGACTAGCGTCACCAAAATACCACAAGTTCTGAGCCCCGGACAATAGTGCAGGCTCCTTATATAGGCATATAACTCCTCCCATATTAAGCTCCACCCGCACATTCTCTTAACCAATCAACACAAATAAGAATTAACTTCCTGTTTGACCGCATGGCCTGTCCAGCACAATGGAGGAGGGGAATACTATATCCTGTATTCTTGCACATGCTCCGTACACTACTGATCGTATCTTGCCACGTGCAACCAACTGATCGATACGTCAGCATATGCACGTACACATGCCACGTGGTAATCTCGGCCTACTAAATTTATTTTTACCGAGATTCCACCACATTCCCCCCTTTGATGCCTCTTGATATTTTACAATTACTTGAGGCATCACTTAACCTTAGTTTGCATACACCGCAAATTACCTTGAACCAGACCAGACTTATCTTATGATGTGAATCTTCAACATTCATCTTCCTGCATTGGTTCTCCCTGATCTAGAGCCTTATATTTATAAATTGCCATTATCTGTGCAGCAGCCTTCCCCTCTGCTATATTTTCTATCAGGCTTTGCACAGACCTAACTACTAAGGGTATAAGACACGGTAAGAGTAGACACAACATTAAAATCAGTAGGACTCCACCTACCACTGCCTTAAGCCCTCCAAACCACTCATACCAGCTACCAAACCAACTACTTGGATTGTACCCTTTCCATACCTGAGTAGGCACATGCGCTAGTTTAACCATATGGCTAGTAAGCTCAGCTATTGCTTGCCCTTCGTCATCTATTTGAAGACAGCAATTGCTTAGGTTAAACTTCCCACATACACCTCCCTCTACTGCCAAAAGGTAATCCAAGGCTAATCTATTCTGGTATACTGCTGTCCTCATCCTGGTATTATGCTTCGCTAGGAGATTGAGCGCTTGTGATGTCTCGTTAGTGATAATCTCAACCACCGCCTGTAATCTTATAATGCGGTTGAGCATATAAATAGGGGTTCTATAACCAAAGGTACCATCTTCTGCCCACGTGGCTGGCCCATAATAATCTATAATACGCTGGGGAGGCCATTCATTATCTTCCCAGGCGCCTATCTCTATGGGTCCCCTTTTCTTCCTATGATTCACATCATACACTTTAACACCTAAAGTCTCACCTGTTTCAATAGGTAACAAGAAGAAGGATGGTTTGAGCATACCCAACACACATGCCCCTTCCCAGTCCTGTGGCAACTCCGAATAGGCTTTCTTACCACAGATCCAGTACAAATTTGCTGGGGCTCTCCAGGTAGATGTGATGGATAGATCAAACCACACATCCTTTAAATTGGCGTATCTAGCAAACGGGTTAGATGGTTCTGAGACATTTGAAGCCGACCACCAAGTTGTATTTTTAGTATCATCATCATAAGCTTTTTGCCCTAGACAAGTTAATTCTCCTACAGAAGTATTATACATTATTCCTTTCCTTGCTATGCAAACATAACCTATGATGGAGGTCTTTAATCTCCACTCAGATTTACCTCTAACACTCATATGATAATCGGCTTGTGTAGATATTAGTTGGTCAACTGCCTCAGAACCGGACATTACCTCCTTTGCTTCCCAAGGCCATTGGTCTCCCATGTTAGTACCTCCACACACATAGCAGTTGGTAACATTAAGACTACCGGCAATACTTTCAGCTAAATCGATGAACAGGTTTTTAGCATTATGGGGGATCTTATTATCTATACTCATCTCTTCATAAAAGGAATGGTATACTTGATGAGTCTGGGAGGATACCGTATCAGTCTCTATCCCTATAAACAATATTGTCCCAGGATCTAAACCCGTCCCGTATATCTGAAACCCAAATAAATTGCCATATTTGTCTAAGAACTTATCGGGGTTATTTATAAGTATATGGACTGGGTTGCATTCCATAGACTTACAATATGGACTAGTCGGCAACTTAGTCACTATCATGTCTTTGTCTACTGTCTGTCCCCAAGTCGCCCACCCCACACAAGACCAATATGGGCAAAAGTTATACTCTCTATTTGGGCATCTAGGACTCACATATTTATTTTTACTACTGGGACAAATATATTTATCGTTAGATCCATACGTCCTCTCCCATCTAAGATCCCCACATACATTCCACGGCTTTCTACCACTTGATATCGCCTTACATGCATCAAATAGCAGAACACCCGAAGAATGTACGGATTCTAACACCGTCTTATTAATTAGGGTCCCCTGAGGATCTCCATTCCTGAGAGTCAACCAAATTGAATGGGGTTTATTCTCCGGACTGAAGCACTTAGGTTCTCCTACTCCTAAATGGCACACACTATAGTCTATATTTAGGTATCTACATCTCGATACATCTCCTTTACACCCGTATTGTGAATGCCAAATTAGGGTTTGGGAAATATGGTTACCTGTTCTCGTAGTCTTAATGCATACCTCACAGCTAGGAGTGTCGGTACCTCTACCTTCCTGAATATAAAAACACACATAAATAAACACTATCAAAAACACATCTTTCGCCGTCATCCTCAGTCTTCGTCCGTGCAAAGGCACCTCAGCTTCCAGGATGTAAGGGCTGCAGGGAATGGAGTTCTGCTCGTCTTCACAGGTGTCCCTTCGAGACTTTCCTGGCTTATATACTATGTGTTGGTAAGCGGACAGGCTTTATTATGGCCTTCTCACTCACGCACCAAATCCCAAAAATAATAAAATTTGCAATCCACAATAATTCCTCGTTACTCCGACTGAGTAGTGCGTTTTAACCGGATCTTGCATGGATTCTCTGGATCTGCTGTAACTTGCCAAGAATCGACTGCTGCTGGTTTAACCCTGGAGTGATGTATCCACGGAGTCACTTCGGCTACTTTTATCGCTGTAGGGGTAGACAAAAGAACAACATAAGGACCTCTCCACTTGGGCCCTAACGGTACATTATTCCACTCTTTAATCCACACTTGATCTCCTGGATGATAACTATGAACAGGGGGATAAATATTCACAGGTAATCTATCTTGTACCCATTTCTGTACCTCCTCCATAGTCTTACCCAACTCTACAACCTGCTGCCGGGTAATTCCTTCTCCCAACTGACTCAAATCCCCCCTTAAGTTACCAAGTACGGGAGGTGGTCGCCCATACATGATTTCAAAAGGAGAGAGGCCCATCCTTCTGGTAGGGGTACTGCGGATTCGCAATAGAGCTATGGGTAAGAGAACATTCCACTTAAGTTGGGTTTCCTGACACATTTTAGCCAACTGGTTCTTAATAGTTCTATTCATTCTCTCTACCTTACCAGAACTCTGGGGTCTATATGCCGTATGAAGCCTCCACTTTATACCAAGCATATGAGTCAGTTGTTGTAGGCACTGGTGAACAAAAGCTGGACCATTGTCCGATCCTATAGAACAGGGTAGTCCATATCGAGGTATTATTTCTCGTAGCAGGAATCTCACAACTTCTCCTGCTTTCTCTGTGTCAGGGTACCTGAGGCCTCTACCTCTAAGGGAGGTAGAGACTTGGTGGTGTATCCGTCCAGGCGAGCGGTTTCCTCCGTTCCTCGCGGTTCATCCAGTCACTTAAACACCGGCCGCGAGGAATCCACGTCCTTTTCTAGCAGGACGCTCAATACGTGACGTCATGACGCTATCACGAGCGATCTGTCACTCAAGTGTCCGATATCCAATCGGTACTTGTCAGAGGCGTGATTTCCATCCAGAGCCAGGGTATTTAAGCTTACTCCTTACTTCAGCTCATTGCCCTGTCGTGGTTCTAGCTTGTCTAGTCACTCAGTGCTCTGGTATTCTAGTTTGCTCTATTGGTTTTGACTCGGCTCGTTGTACTACCCTGCTTCTCTGTTATCCCTTGACCCGGCTTGTCTCTCGCTTATCTGTCTTCTCCTTCCCTCGACCTCGGCTTGTCTCTGACTATTCTTTACTCTCGGTACGTTAGTCCGGCCATTCTAAGGCCCGGTATACGTACCTTTCCACTCTTTGTACGCTGCGTGTTGGATCCCTGTCCCGATCCTGACATTACGACAGGGCCAATGGATCCTGCAGGTACAAACAGTCAGCTTGGTTCTTCGGATCCCAGGTTTGACGCCATGGAACATAGGATGGATCAGATGGCTTTGGCACTACAGGCACTTTTGTCTCGTGCTAGTAATCCACCTGAGGAGACACGTACTCCTTCTATCTCTCCTGCAGTCTCAGGTCTAGAGGTAGCCACTGTAGGTGCTTCTTCCCGTATTACCCCACCAGTACGTTATGGCGGGTCACCGGAGAAGTGTCGTGGCTTTCTAAACCAGATTAGCATCCATTTCGAATTACAACCCCGCTCTTATCCTACAGATAGAGCAAAGGTTGGATTTATTATTACTCTGCTCATTGAAAAAGCTTTGAGATGGGCCAATCCTTTATGGGAGAATGATAATCCACTAGTCTATAATTATAATGCCTTTGTAGCTGCGTTTAGAAGAACTTTTGACCCTCCTGGCAGAAAGGTCAATGCAGCTAGATTAATGTTGCGCCTTAAACAGGACAATCGAACACTTGTGGATTATGCACTAGAGTTCAGATCCTTGGCGGCAGAAGTTAAGTGGAACGAACAGGCTTATATAGATGTGTTTCTGAATGGGTTATCAGACGTAATTCTTGACGAGGTCGCTACTAGAGAACTCCCTGAAAATTTGGAGGATTTAATTTCTTTTATATCTCGTATTGATGAACGCTTAAGAGAGAGGCAGAACACTCGAGATAGGACCCGTAGACCCTCCTTTAAACTAGCGCCTACCTTTCAAATCTCTGAGTTCGAAGACTTACGTATTCCTGAACCTATGCAGATAGGCAGTACTCATCTCACTGAAAGGGAGAGACAGTACAGGAGAAGGGAGGGTTTATGTATGTATTGTGGAGTCAGGGGTCATTTACGCCTAAATTGTCCCAATCGTTCGGGAAACGCTCGCACCTAAGTTCCTCTAGAGGACAGGCCTTGGGTGTTTCTACTTTGTCCTCTATTCACAACTACAAGGAGCTCAGGCTTGTGTTACCCGTTTCTTTAAAGTGGGAGAAGGGAGTAGTTAAGACTATGGCACTAATCGATTCTGGAGCTGCTGAGAGCTTTATAGATCAGGGTTTTGCTGCCAAGCATACTATTCCATCCCAGTTAAAAGAGACACCTCTGGCTGTCGAGGCCATCGATGGTAGACCATTACTTGAGCCTGTTATTTTCCATGAGACCATACCGATTAACTTGACTGTTGGCATCCTGCATAAAGAGGATATATCCTTAATGCTCATCTCTTCTCCGTCTATTCCCATAGTCCTGGGGTACTCCTGGCTGAGGAGACACAACCCTATTATTAATTGGGAATCAGGGGAGATAGTTTCGTGGGGAGAGAATTGTCAAGAAAGATGCTTGCGGAAGGTCTTACCTCTTGGATTAACTAATACATCGAATACCTCTGACAATCCTACAGAGACACAAATTCCGCCTCAGTATCTAGATTTAAAGGCAGTATTTGACAAAAAGAAAGCCGATACCTTACCCCCACACAGGTCCTTTGATTGCAAAATTAACCTACTCCCTGGTACCATGCCTCCCAGAGGTCATGTATACCCATTATCTATAAAGGAGAACTCAGTCCTAGAGGAATATATTCACGAGAATTTAGACAAGGGATTCATCAGGAGGTCCTCCTCCCCTGCCGGGGCTGGATTTTTTTTTGTTAAAAAGAAAGATGGTTCTTTGAGACCTTGTATTGATTATCGAGGCTTGAATAAGATAACCATTAAAAATGCCTACCCGATTCCCTTGATCACCGAACTCTTCGATCGTTTGAAGGGCTCTACAATTTTCACCAAGTTAGACCTCAGAGGGGCATATAACTTGGTGAGAATCCAGCAGGGACATGAGTGGATGACGGCATTCAATACTCGATATGGTCACTATGAATATACTGTTATGCCTTTTGGGTTATGCAATGCGCCAGCGGTATTCCAAGATCTGATAAACGAGGTTCTTAGGGAATTTCAGCAAGAGTGCGTCATTGTATACCTAGATGATATACTCATTCATTCTAGTGAGATTGAGATTCATCACAAGCAAGTCAGGAGGGTTTTGCACAAGCTTCTCCAGCATGGCTTGTACTGCAAGTTGGAGAAATGTAGCTTTGATCAAACCCAGGTAACCTTTCTCGGCTATGTGATCTCTGGGGAGGGATTTAAGATGGATCCGGATAAGCTCCAATCCATTCTAGAGTGGCCTTTACCCACAGGTCTTAAAGCCATACAGAGATTTATTGGCTTTTCCAATTATTATAGGCGCTTTATTAAGGGCTATTCTTCCATTATTGCACCTATCACGAACATGACCAAACAGGGGGCTGATACTAAAATTTGGACTACTGAAGCTCTCCTTGCGTTCAAGACTCTCAAGGAGCTTTTCGCTTCCGCTCCAATTTTGGTTCACCCTGACACTTCTCTGCCTTTTTTGCTCGAGGTAGACGCATCAGAGACTGGTTTAGGTGCTGTTCTATCTCAAAGGTTGGGTGTTGATAAACCATTACATCCATGTGGATTTTTCTCTAAAAAATTGACCGGTACTGAAAGCAGGTATGACATTGGTGACAGAGAATTACTAGCGGTTATCAAGGCTTTGAAAGAATGGAGACATTTATTGGAAGGTACATTACATCCTGTTACCATTCTGACAGACCACAAAAACTTGTCCTATATCGGAGAGGCCAAGCGCCTGTCCTCCAGGCAGGCTCGTTGGTCGTTGTTTCTTACCCATTTCAATTACGTTCTGACTTACAGACCTGGGTCAAAGAATTCTAAAGCCGATGCGCTATCTCGCCAATATGAACCCTCTGCTTCAGTTGAACCACTTTTGTCTTCCATTGTACCCAAATGCAATATTATTGCTAATACCAGTCTCAAAATTCATTCTCCGCTACTTGACCAGATCTTGAAGTCACAACATCTAGCTCCCGGAAACACTCCTGAGGGAAGAAACTTTGTTCCTCCTGAACTTCAACTGGAGCTCTTACAATGTTTTCATGAAAGTAAAATAGCTGGTCATCCTGGTATTCGCAAGACATACTCTCTGATATCCAAGGATTTCTGGTGGCCTTCACTTCGAAAAGATATTGAGGAGTTCGTCGCAGCTTGTGAGACTTGTGCCAAGACTAAACTACCTCATGCATCCCCATGTGGCCTGTTACACCCCTTGGACATTCCTGAGAAACCTTGGTCCTGTTTGTCCATAGACTTTATCGTTGATTTGCCTGCTTCCAAAAGACAGACTGTTATTCTCACGGTGGTGGATAGATTTACTAAGATGGCCCATTTCGTGCCATTACCTAAACTTCCGACTTCTCCTGAATTGGCGGAGATTTTTGCGAGAGAAGTTTTTCGCCTACATGGGATTCCTTCAGAGATTGTTTCTGATAGAGGTTCTCAATTTGTCTCACGTTTCTGGAGATCCTTTTGTTCTCAAATGGGCATCAAATTGAACTTCTCCTCTGCCTATCACCCTCAGTCTAACGGAGCTGCTGAACGTACTAATCAAAAGATCGAACAGTATCTGCGTTGCTTTGTTTCCGAACACCAGGACGATTGGGTCGGTCTGATTCCTTGGGCGGAGTTCGCACACAATAACCTTGTTTGCGATTCAACTCGCTCTAGCCCTTTCTTCATGAACTATGGCTTTCATCCTTCGATTTTTCCTTCGGTTTCCTCTTCTCAGGGGATACCGTCGGTTGATGATCATGTCGCCAACCTGAAGAAATTATGGGATCAGACTCGGCAAATTCTATTACATAGTTCCTCGCTGTTCAAGAAACACGCTGACAAACATAGAAGAGCGGCTCCTGTTTTTGTTCCTGGGGATAGGGTATGGTTGAGTACTAAGAATATTCGCCTAAAAGTTCCATCCATGAAATTTGCTCCTCGCTACATAGGCCCTTACAGGGTTCTCACTCGTATCAATCCGGTTGCGTATCGCCTTGCTCTGCCACCTGCCTTGCGCATTCCTAACTCTTTTCATGTCTCCTTGTTGAAACCCCTCATTTGCAACAAATTCTCCTCTAAGGTCCCCTCGCCTCGTCCTGTTCAGGTGGAGGGTCGGGAGGAGTACGAGGTCAGCTCCATCATTGACTCCAGAATTTCAAGGGGAAAATTGCAATATCTGGTCGACTGGAGGGGATATGGTCCTGAGGAGAGGAGTTGGGTACCTCAGGAGGACGTCCATGCTTCTCGCCTTCGCAGAGCATTTCACCTCCGCTTCCCATCTCGCCCCGGTTCATTCCGCCCGGTGGGCGTATCTGAGAGGGGGGGTACTGTCAGGGTACCTGAGGCCTCTACCTCTAAGGGAGGTAGAGACTTGGTGGTGTATCCGTCCAGGCGAGCGGTTTCCTCCGTTCCTCGCGGTTCATCCAGTCACTTAAACACCGGCCGCGAGGAATCCACGTCCTTTTCTAGCAGGACGCTCAATACGTGACGTCATGACGCTATCACGAGCGATCTGTCACTCAAGTGTCCGATATCCAATCGGTACTTGTCAGAGGCGTGATTTCCATCCAGAGCCAGGGTATTTAAGCTTACTCCTTACTTCAGCTCATTGCCCTGTCGTGGTTCTAGCTTGTCTAGTCACTCAGTGCTCTGGTATTCTAGTTTGCTCTATTGGTTTTGACTCGGCTCGTTGTACTACCCTGCTTCTCTGTTATCCCTTGACCCGGCTTGTCTCTCGCTTATCTGTCTTCTCCTTCCCTCGACCTCGGCTTGTCTCTGACTATTCTTTACTCTCGGTACGTTAGTCCGGCCATTCTAAGGCCCGGTATACGTACCTTTCCACTCTTTGTACGCTGCGTGTTGGATCCCTGTCCCGATCCTGACACTCTGTACGAGTAGGACATGCTTCTACCCAGCCTGAATAGGTGCACACAATTACCAGCAGGTAACGATGTCCACCCGATTTAGGCATCACTGTAAAGTCTATTTGTAGATCGGACATGGGGAGTCCCCCCATAAACTGGACTCCTGGTGGCTTTACTGGTCCTTGTCTTGCATTATTTTTAGCACACGTTACACATCTGCGTACAATGGCCTGAGTCAAGTTGGACAATCTTGGTATGTAGAAATGTTTTCTGAGAGATTCTTCAGTACTGTCTCTCCCAGAATGTGTCCCGTTATGATAATTTTGGACAATTTCTACCGCTAGTGATGCTGGTATGACTATTCTTCCATCTTCTAGCTGATACCACTTGTTCTCCAAATACTTTCCTGGTTCAGTCTTTAACCACTCCTCTTCTTGAGCTGTATAAACCGGAGTCCATTGAGACAGTGGAGTTGGTATAAGAGCAGCTATATGCCCCACATATTCCTGTCTTCCTGATTCAGCGGCACGCTTAGCTGTACTGTCTGCCATCCGATTTCCCTTGGTTACATCACCATCTCCTCTCAGATGCGCTCGACAATGTATAATACCGACTTCTTTCGGCTCCCACACTGCTTCCAATAGTTGTAGGATTTCAGCTGCGTATTTGATTTCTTTGCCTTCTGAATTCAGTAGTCCTCTTTCTTTATACAAAGCTCCGTGGGCATGAGTGGTTAAAAACGCATACTTGGAGTCCGTATAGATGTTCACTCTTAAACCTTCAGCCAATTGTAACGCTCGTGTCAGTGCTATCAATTCTGCCTTTTGTGCTGATGTTCCTTTCGCCAGTGGCCGAGCTTCTATCACCTTGTCTATTGTTGTTACTGCATATCCTGCATAGCGGATCCCTTCTTTCACATAACTACTGCCGTCGGTGTAATATTGAACATCGGGGTTCTGGATGGGAAAATCACGAAGATCTGGTCTACTTGAAAATACTTCATCCATTACTTCCAAACAATCATGTTGACTTTCAGTAGGTTGTGGCAAAAGGGTAGCTGGATTTAAGGTGTTTACAGTCTCTAAATGCACTCTTGGGTTTTCACACAACATTGCTTGATACTTGGTCATACGGCTGTTACTAAACCAATGATTTCCTTTGTAATCCAACAACGTCTGTACTGCATGTGGGACTCGTACATAAAGTTCTTGACCCAGAGTGAGTTTATCGGCTTCAGCTACTAGCAGGGCGGCTGCAGCTACGGCTCTTAGACAAGGTGGAAGTCCGCTGGCCACTGCATCCAATTGCTTAGACATGTAGGCAACAGGTCTTTGCCATGATCCCAAGTACTGTGTCAATACTCCCACAGCCATTCTTCTTTGCTCATGTACATACAGGTAGAATGGTCGTGTGTGATCAGGTAGACCTAATGCTGGGGCACTCATCAAAGCCTTCTTCACATCTTCAAATGCCGTTTGCTGTTCTTGAGTCCATAAGAAGGGGTCGTGCTCTGTACCTTTGATAGCTGCGTACAGAGGTTTTGACAGTATCGCGTAGCTGGGAATCCATATCCTACAGAAGCCTGCTGCCCCCAAGAATTCTCGCACTTGTCTTCTATTCTTGGGTATTGGTATTTGGCAGACAGCTTCTTTTCTCTCTGGCCCCATAATTCTTTGACCTTCAGAGATATGGAATCCCAGATATTTGACAGTTGGCAAACACAACTGAGCCTTCTTTCTAGACACCTTGTATCCTGCCTTCCAGAGAATGTGTAGTAGATCGTGCGTTGCTTGCTGACATTTTTCTTTTGTAACTGCTGCTATCAACAAGTCATCTACATATTGTAACAATACACACTATCCTGGGATGGACTCGAAATCCAGTAGATCTTGACTTAGAGCTGAACCAAATAGGGTAGGTGAATTTTTAAACCCTTGGGGCAGTCTTGTCCAGGTCATTTGGCGTTTTGAGCCCGTTACAGCGTTCTCCCATTGGAAAGCGAAGATACATTGACTTTCTGCGGCAATTCGAAGGCAAAAGAAGGCATCTTTGAGGTCTAAGACTGTAAAATAGGTTGCCCCGCCCGGAATTAAAGCAAGCAGGTTATATGGATTGGGCACGACTGGATGTATACTAACAACCGCATCATTGACTGCTCTCAAGTCCTGCACAGGTCGATACTCATCTGTACCGGGCTTTTGAACAGGCAGCAATGGGGTGTTCCAGGGGGAAGTACAGAATTTTAGGATACCATACCGTATGAACTTATCCAGATAAGATTGGATGTTCTTCTTAGCCTTCTGCGGGATGTGGTATTGTCTTAGGCTTACTGGATAAACCCCAAGTTTTAGTTCGATTTTAATAGGTGGAATATTGCGGGCCAGTCCTGGTGGGTTGTTCTCTGCCCAAACTCCTGGTATGTTGAATAAGGATTCATCACTCCTAGGGTTTTGGCTAGTCAACACTGTATAAAGTCGCCACTCTTCTTCCTTTGGTACGGATAAAGTCCTGAAGGATAAAGTCCTGAAGGTCCGTTAAACTTTAAAGATGTTGTTCCATTTGGTAGGAACGTAATCTGCGCTTGTAATTTAGATAGCATATCACGTCCCAGCAATTGGACTGGACATTCAGGCATATAAAGGAATTGATGTTTTACTACGTGGCCTCCCAATGTACAGAGTCGACTTTTAAGAACCGGTTTTTCAGCACTTCTTCCAGTTGCTCCTATCACAGTAATAGTCCTTCCAGATGGAGGAGCAACTAGATTAGTCACCACTGAATGTTCAGCACCAGTGTCGATCATGAACGCACTCCTTTTTCCCCCTATTGATACATCGACCATAGGCTCCGCTCGACCAAGGGGGATGGAGCCCGGTCGGTATCAATAGTCCTCCATGACCGTGTCAGCCAATCCTACAAAGTCCCTACCTTCTCTATCGCGGGACCTTTGCGCTGCTGGAATATACCTGTCTTCCCTAACACTTCCTCTGTTCCCATTACTCCCTCTATTACCATTACTCCCTCCGGGGCCTCCTCTACCTCTCGCTCTGCCTCTAAAGTTTCCATAACCTGTCCTAGGTCTGTCTCTCTCAGACTGTTCTCTTCGCGGACACTCATTTCTCCAATGCCCTTCTTCCTTACAGTAAGCGCACTGATTTCTACTTAGAGGTTCCTCATTCCACTTACTATCGCCTCTATCTGGACCCCGTCTATCTACGCCTGCGATCGCTACCGCTAGCATATCAGCCTTTTTACGCATCTTGCGCTCTTCCTCTTTCTTACTTTCTGTATCCCTATTCATATAAACCTTATTCGCTACCTCCATTAGTTGGGTGATGGACATACCTGCAAACCCTTCTAACTTTTGTAGCTTGCGCTTAATATCTCCGTATGCTTGGCTGACAAAGGCGGAGTTCACCTTTCGGGAATTATCTGCGTCTTCCGGATTAAAGGGGGTATACAAGCGGTATGCCTCCAATAATCGGTCATAAAAGACACTGGGCGCTTCATCGCTTTTCTGAATCACCTCAACTGTCTTCGACATGTTAATAGCTTTCTTTCCTCCTGCTTTCATGCCAGCAATTATAGCGTCTCTATAGGCTCTGAGTTGAACCATATCAGCACCATTTACGTTCCAATCGGGATCGGTGTTGGGATAATGTGTTGCGGCCCATGCTGCTGGATTAGCTTGGTTCAAAGCACGGGCTCTATCCTCTAGTGCTTTAATGGCTGCTTGATTAATTCTTGTCCTTTCCTCATTGTTAAACAAAGTCATTAATAACTGCTGGCAATCAGCCCATGTCGGATTATGCGTCTGTACTATTGAGGTGAACAGATCAGTCATAGCTTGTGGTTTCTCAGTATACGAGGAATTGTGGGTCTTCCAGTTTAAAAGATCGGTTGTAGTGAATGGGACATATACGAAGACTGGGTCAGCATGTGCCATTTGACCTGCGGCATCGATATAGGCTGACCCGGGATTCAGGCGAAGAGGCATCTGATAGTGCTTTAATTGTTGGGTACCGGTCAGTTGTCGGGTTTGGATGGGGCTACGTAAAGGGGCGTCAGTCATGGGTTCCGGTCGGGAAGAGATAGGGTATGGGGATGTGGGAAGTTGGTTTTGGGAAAAGGTTGTAAATAAAACACTTCGAGTCGAGCTAGATGAAGCTTGACCGGAAGTCTGAAGTTGCGCCAAATCAGGATATTCGTTTTTAATGGGGGTTGGTTCTGATTCCGGAAGGGGAGATTTAGTACGAGTGGGGGTGGATCCTGTACTGGAGGAGGAAGCGGAAGTGGATGAGGGTAATGAGGGGAGGGGTGCAGGACTTCCTGCATTTGCGTCACTTCCTCTTAACGGAAAGTAAGGGGGCGGCAAAGGGATCTCGGACTCAGGGGGCGTGTCCAAAATAGGCCTAACACCAGTCCTAGTGGACAAACAAGTTCTAGCTACCATGAGGCGACACTGCTCCTCGTGGCATGTCTGAAGCCATTTTGGCGAGTCATTTACGGCCTGTCTCCAACAATCAATATAAGGAAACTGGCCGTAAAGTTCAGGCCTACCTGATACAGCCACGTGTAAGCGCTGTACCAGAGTTGGATCCAAACTGCCACGTGGCGGCCATGCCGCAACCAAAGTAGGCCACTCCCTAGTACACAGAGTGACCAAACGTACAGGAGACATTTTAACCCCAAAATCACAAGTTTTGAATCCCTTTTTAAAATTCTTCACCATACAACCTAAGGGATCCGGAATCGTTGACTGCGACGCACCCATACTTAACAATGGAACGTCGTCGACAACGAATACTATTCACGCGTACTATTCAACAGTCACACCCGTTTCCTCTGGCAACAGCACCACGTGGTACGGTTACCAAGTGAAACGTACACAATAATACAATGAACACTCAGGGAATTCCCGTACACACACAGCTGTTACACCAGTCACTATATAATCAATATTATGCCCTTTGGCGTAACTATACAGTCACCCACGCTATAATTCTCTATATACGAATTACCCGTCTATAACACACCCCAGTAACATCGTCTTTTACAAATAGCGGTTACAGTACGGTTAGCATAGGTCAAAGCACAAGTTAAGGTCACAATACAATTATTAGTGGTTATGGTGTTAAACATGCAATGGACGACAATAATTAGTACTTATATACAGTGTCAGTAAATATACAGGGTTATGGTACCGTGCACTATAATACAGCAACACACTATTAACACTCTCGCTAGACGGCTGAGCTCGCGCTATCTAACAAGATATACACTTTACTAAACAATCTTTATCACATTTACAATTCCCAACTAAACTATTGGCCAGTACCTTGAATGGACTACCTAAAAACAATCTACATACGTTTTGGTTAGCCACACTGCCCAATCACCACATATATAGCGAGCTAGAGGACCGAATTTACACAGACGCCTCTTAGTCGCACTATCAAAAGTCTAGTGGGTTCCAAATTTACACGCCTTCCCACTTAGCCCAGATAGATTGAGAGCTAGCGAACCGAATTTACACAGACGCCGCTTAGTCTCCCGGTCCCTCCGACCTAGCGAACAAAATATACACCCTAGAACGCTAGTCTAGACAAGACACCGGTGTCCGGCTAGGGCTATTTACACCAGAGCCCCGCCTGACTAACAGAATCAAACGGTCTGACTAAAGAGCGTTCGATCGAGCGGTGCGCCTTCGCTCCTTCCCTCCGACAGAGGGGGCAGATACACAGATTCAAAACCCCTTTGGGCCTACCGCACAATCGGTATACCCCTAGTGGGTCCTGCCGTCTAAAACAGCAGTTGTCTTACCTCCTCGTTCCTGAACCTGAGTTCACACTCATCGACGGGGACACCCCAGCACTTCTCACGTAGAGGCCGATGATCTCCTGGACAACGGCCCAGTGGCGCCGAGACGAAGGGAGGTCCACGCAGAAGTTCAGGGGTGCAGCCGTAGAGAACGTGGGCAAAGATAGACCGTCTCACGCCTCTGCCTCTCAGCTACCGTTGAACGATGAGCTTCCCGGCCAATGCACCAAATGATACCGGAGAAACTGACGGAAGCGAAGCACAGAGAGATGGACACAGGTTTCTTCAGGAAGGAAGAGATTCTTTATTGGATCACCGATCGGGACTCAGAGGGACTAGCGTCACCAAAATACCACAAGTTCTGAGCCCCGGACAATAGTGCAGGCTCCTTATATAGGCATATAACTCCTCCCATATTAAGCTCCACCCGCACATTCTCTTAACCAATCAACACAAATAAGAATTAACTTCCTGTTTGACCGCATGGCCTGTCCAGCACAATGGAGGAGGGGAATACTATATCCTGTATTCTTGCACATGCTCCGTACACTACTGATCGTATCTTGCCACGTGCAACCAACTGATCGATACGTCAGCATATGCACGTACACATGCCACGTGGTAATCTCGGCCTACTAAATTTATTTTTACCGAGATTCCACCACAATGTAATGTAGTCTCAAAATGGAGAAGTCAGGTTATGAGGACAAAATGGAGGATTTGTGTCAGTATGGGGTTAAAATGGAGTTAGTGCAATAATTCAATACAGGTTCAACAAAGATTTTTAATAATTCTACATCAGCATGTCATGATTCCCTTTTATTCCAGTAGTTTAGTCCTTAAGGGGTTAAACTACAATAAATGTGTTAAGAAATCAGTCTGTGTAAATCCGATACGTTGTTCTTGTTCTACATTACATTTCAGTTGGATAGTTATTAGTAAGTCACCAAATATTTCTCAGAACTATCCCCCTGCCCACACCCCCCCCCCCCCCCCCCTAAAATGTAAATGTCCCTCTTTGTCCTTTTGAAATGATGTAATTGTGGGACATGGTTAGCATTTTTTATTTGGATAAATATTTTTACAATAAATCTGAAAATAATGTACAATAACAAATAATAATAATAATAATAAAAACCTTCTCCATTATAAACTATATTGTATCTACTATTTCTTTATTTAATGGGACTAGTAAGATAAAGTATTAAACACTAGAGTCACGCTGCAGCTGGGTGTGTATGTCCCCATTACAGTAGGCGTGTCTGGTGTTTAGAACGCAGAGGATACATTGTAACAAGCAAAGCGTTCTCGGTTGCTAAGGCAGTGGATTGCGTCAGATCCAGTCTGTTGGAGAACCACTTCCGGTTTCCAGCTGTGGATTCCTATTGTCTGTGAGTTGGTGATAACTCTCTCATTAACCCTCCAATGACCAGTCCAGGCACCCTTTACCCTTTAATGCCAGCTTTCACATTACATAATTAGTGCATGTTATCAGTTGCTATAGAAACCCCTTCTTAGTACCCCAGCTACCCACACCTTGTTTCAGCAACACACTTGATTAACCTCCATATTTCCAGTTCATCAGGTTAATGGGCTGCACATGACTTGTGCTGTCCTACTGTATGTAGAATTGATATGCTGTATTTAGTATTACTATGCTGTATGTAGAATTGATATGCTGTGTTTAGTATTACTATGCTTTATGTAGAATTTACATGCTGTATTTAGTATTACTATGCTGTATGTAGAATGCATATGCTGTATTTAGTATTACTATGCTGTATGTAGAATTTACATGCTGTATTTAGTATTACTATGCTGTATGTAGAATTTCCATGCTGTATTTAGTTTTACTATGCTGTATGTAGAATTTCCATGCTGTATTTAGTATTACTATGCTGTATGTAGAATTTCCATGCTGTATTTAGTATTACTATGCTGTATGTAGAATTTGCATGCTGTATTTAGTATTACTATGCTGTATGTAGAATGCATATGCTGTATTTAGTATTACTATGCTGTATGTAGAATTTACATGCTGTATTTAGTATTACTATGCTGTATGTAGAATTCATATGCTGTATGTAGCATTGACATGCTGCAGGATTCCTGTCTTCATTTCCTACATGCACTCTTTTTGAATCAAACATACTGCAGGGCAGCACCTTTCCTTTGTTGCTCATCAAAATGTGCAAGTGATATGTATCCAGGAATATCGCTAACGATGTGGAAGCAATGCATTCTAAACTCTCTGTAACCCATCCCTAATATTTTAAACTTATGTCAAACTCTTTATAAACTTGCACAATCAAAGCGCTTCCTGTTTTATAAATTAAATATGTATATGAGGGGCGCTTTATATCACATTGTTTCTCACAGCTTATTAATCCAGATCTATTTATATTCCTATTATTTTTAAAGGTAGCCATCACATGTATACTGTCTGTGATGGGAAGCATGCATGCTACTGTTTGACAGCAACTAATTGTTTCACTGTTTCATATTTCTAATGTAGGATCCTCCTGCATCATGGCAGAACCTTTGGACCTCTCCCCACCAGACATCCCAGAACCAAGCTTTTTGGAGATGCTACTCCGCTATGGCCTTTTTTGTGGAGCCATTTTCCAGCTGATCTGCATATTGGCCATTATCTTTCCAGGAAGCAAAACACAGGATGTGGTAAGACATGAATTGGGTATTTTATCCTTTATGGGATTACGTTAGTCTGAGTCAGACATAAAACCGCATTTTTTAATGCAATATGTGACACTATATCCTACTTCAGTAATTCTATAAAATAACATAGCACTCAGAGCGAGCACCTGCTATGCAGTGTTTAGCTAATGTATCCAATGCATGATTAAGAAAAGGGTACATTTGTTTTACAACAAACATTGCATTATGTTCTCCAGGATAGATTTACGTGCAGTGGCAATGGTTTGATAGTCTTGTGTGCTAATCTAAAGTACAGTTACACTGCCTACAGAGATCACAACAGACAATGGTCTGTGAGAAGACCGGGGCATTCATGTGAACTATTAGGACATTTCATTTTGTCAGTGTCCTAATTTATTACCATATATAATTTCAGTTTTATATTTTGTTCCCTATTTTGTATGCGGTAGGATATTGTATTCAGATTCATTATCGATCCATCTGAGGCAGTTATGAAACCACACCTTCTACAACTTCATCTAATCCTCAAATGAGTCATCACGGAGAGATGAAGATAGAAAGTTCATATTTGAGGGATGTATATTCTGTATAAAAGCTGTTCATGTCTTTTTCCAGAATACTAGATGTGGTGTGACAGAAAAGTAGCCAATAAAACCAGGAATGTAAAATGTTATATTAAACTGTTCTAGAGTTAAAGGGACATTATAGTCACCAGAGCAACTACAGCTTATTGTATCTGTTCTGGTGAGTATAATCGGTGCCTGCATTCTTTTTGTTATAAACACTGCCTTTTTAGAGAAAAGACAGTGTTTACATTACAGCTTAGGAACATCTCTTATGGCGACTTCCCAGACAGACACTAGAGGTGCTTCCTGGGTCATTGCTGCACAATGTGCAGCACTGACGTTCAGTGTCTCCACGCTCTGCATGGAGGCGCTGACCGTTCCCCACAGAGATGCACTGATTCCGTGCATCTCTATGAAGAGATTATGATTGACCAGGGTGGCGTACCCCGCGGTGCTGGAGATAAGGTGAGTTTTGACCATATTTAAGGGATAGCAGGGTGGACAGGGTAGCTAAATAGTGTTGCTAACACTATATGGTCAGGAATACGCATTTTTGTTCCTGACTGTATAGTGTTCCTTTAACCCCTTAAGGACCAAACTTCTGGAATAAAAGGGAATCATGACATGTCAGACATGTCATGTGTCCCTAAGGGGTTAAGTACCTGGGATTATTTGGTAAATCACCTCTGTTGGCCCAGGAAAATTAATCTCAAATAATGGTCAACTTAGTTACATAGTTACATAGCTGAAAAGGGACTTGCGTCCATCAAGTTCAGCCTTCCTCACATTTGTTTTTTTGCTGTTGATCCAAAAGAAGGTAAGAAAACCCAGTTTGAAGCACAATTTTGCAACAAGCTAGGAAAAAAATTCCTTCTTGACCCCAGAATGGCAGTCAGATTTATCCTTGGATCAAGCAGTTATTACCCTACATTGAAAGATTATATCCTTGAATATTCTGTTTTGCAAGTATGCATCTAGTAGCTGTTTAAACATCTATATGGACTCTGATAAAACCACCTCTTCAGGCAGAGAATTCCACATCCTGATTGTTCTTACAGTAAAATTGAAAAAAAAAAAATAATAATGGTCAACTTTGACTCAATGCATTCAGTGTCAAATGCAGAGATATGGCATAGTCTACAGTGTTTCAAAAATATTGAGGGACATGGCATCTACCAAAAATATGGCATCCACTCGTCAAGGTGCAGGATTCAGGCAAACACTGATATTTGGGCACAATTACTAGATTCTGATATTCCCCACTCAGAAACCCACCTTGCAGAGGTGTTTCAGCTCCTAGTTTGACGTTAAGATTTCATTTACTTGCCAAACATTTTTACATGTGCCACTACTCAGATTTCCATTGGGTGGGAAGTAAATTTATTGGTCTACTTTATTAAAAAGCACCTCATATTTCATCTACCAAATATGCAGAAGTGGCATAAACTACTCAAAATGTCCATCAGTCTCTAAATTGCTCCGTAATCAGCTACCTTCTAATATAGTTTTCTAACATTTTCCAATATTATGCGATGAATTGCGTGTACTACATACTTATACTAATGTCAATAACCTATTGAATGTCTCTGAAAACACCCGTAAACAATGATTTGCAAAAAAAGGCATCATGATTTATATGATGGTAAAATGTCTATTATTGTAATGCCATTACATTGCCTACCACTCCAGTAAGAAGTAATGAGACACTGTCAGGAAATCTATCCCCCATATCCCCCTCCTTTAACATACATCCACTAGACACACATTTTATTTAGATGAATATATCGATGAGGGTCATTTTTTTTTTTTTAAATGATTGGAAGCTGTTAGTGCATGTACAACCTCCGATCCAGTACCAGCACTTTTAGTCTACCTCAGTACAAAAAGAAAGCAGCCCGATCCTCCTTTTCCTACAGAGCACCGCAATTATGGAACGACTTTCAAATCTTCCCCAAGCCTAAAATACTTTAGGAGATCCCTCTCTACATACATCAAAACATAATGCACCTGTCATGGTTGATTATATATTTCCTACCTGTTCTATGTTACATTTTGTATATATTGTGTATTAATATTGTTTTTGTATTTTATTGTACCCCATTGTATCAATGCAATGTTTTGTAGACCCAGGACATACTTGAAAACGAGAAAAATCTCAATGTAACCTTCCTGGTAAAATATTTTATAAATAAATAAATATAATAGAAAATATCAGGACTCTGAATTTTCCCTTGCCCAAAAACCATTTACATGTGGAAATTTAAGCCTGGTAGTGTGCTATGGTGTGTCACCCCAACAGCCTGTCAAGGTCATCAGTGCTGTTTGCAAGCAGAACGTTTTTATAACAATAGCCCCACAGCTGATACCTGCAGCTGGAGTAGTGTTAAACTATGGGATTGAGCAGCTGCATGCTTGTAGAATAGGTAAGAAGAAACTTTTAAGAATCACCCCTACTACTGTTTAAAACTTCACAAAGAATTTGAAAATCTTTGTGGAGTTTCTGGCAGTCACGGTGTAGGGGGTAGTTCAAAGGCTACAACAAATAGCCTGCGTGTTTCCCAGACAGGCTGACAGATTTCTATGGTAGAGAGATCAAGAGTAAGTGCCTTTCTTTTCCGTTTCATATACATGGATTGCAGGTGTATCTCTGCCAAATTACAAACACATAGCTAAAAGGTTATTTCCATGATTTTCATCAATCACTTTGTCGATGCTGCTAGTTTATCAATGGGAAGCGTGTGATAATTCGATAGGGTTTATCTTCTAATGGGCAGGGGCGGACTGAGCACTCGGGCAAATCGGTCATGGACCGAGGGCCCGAGGCTCTAGGGGGCCCGCCCGCCTGCCTGCCATGCACTAAAATAATAGCTGGGCTGGGGAGTTAAACAATCTCCCCAGCCTGCAGTTAGTCAGTCAGGGGCCCCGCCCGGCACTCCGCGGGCCCCTGTTACCAAATACATATCCCCCATGTTCGGGCAGGCACAGTAAGAGACAGCTAAAGGGCCCTCCTAAAGACCCACTATGCTGTCTCTCACTGTGCCTGACTGGTGAGCGGAGCAGGAGAGCTGTCTGTAGTGCTGATCAGGCAGCTCCGTGCGGCTCCTCATAGAGGAAATGACATCATGTGTCAAAAGGTCAGGGAGCCGTGCGGAGCTGCCTGATCTGTGTTAGAGGCAGCACTTCAGGGAGAGGCAGCATGCTCCAGTGCTGCTGGGAGAAGGATTAACCCCTCTGGCCAAAGGTAAGGCTCCTCTTCCCCCAGCAGCTCCTCTTCCTTCTACCCCCTACAGCCCCTCTACCCTCTGCTGCCCCTTTGCCCCCTACTCCCTGCTGCCCCTCTACCCCCAGTAGACCCTCTGCTGCTTCTCACCCCATACTGCTCCTCTACCCCCTGCTGTCTCCCACCCCTCTGCCTCCCTACTGCCCCTCTACCCCCAGTAGACCCTATGCTGCCCCCCTGCTGCTCCTCACCCCATACTGCCCCTCTACCCCCTGCTGTCTCCCACCCCTCTGCCTCCCTACTGCCCCTCTACCCCCAGCAGCCCACTACAGCCACTATACCCTCTACTGCCCCTTTGCCCCATACTCCCTGCTGTCCCTCTAGCTCCTGCTGGCCCCCCTATCCCCTGCTGCCCCTCTACCCTCTGCTACTCATCTACCCCAGCAGCCCCTTTGCCCCCTGCTGCCCCTCCACCTCATGCTGGCCCCCCTGCCCCCTGCTGCCCCTCTACCTTATACTGGCACCCCTACTCCCTGCTACCCCTCTACCCCCTGCTGCCCCTTTGCCTACTACTCCCTGCTGGCCCCCTTACCTCCTGCTGGCCCCTTTGCTCCCTGCTGGCTGCCCCCTACTCCCTGCTGCCCCTTACCCCCTGCTGGCACCCCCCTGCTGGCACCCCCTACCCCCTGCTGTCCCATCTACCTCCTTCTGCCCCTCTTCCCACTTACTCCCTGCTGCCCCTCTACTCCCCCGCTGCCCCTCAACCCCCTGCTGCTCCTCTACCCCCAGCAGCTCTTCTACCTACTACAGCCCCTACCCCTTACAGACCCTCTACCCTCTGCTGCCCCAGCAGACCCCCTGTCGACCCTCTAGCCCCAGAAGACCCCCCACTGTCCCTCTACCCCCTGCTGCCCCTCTAGCCCCAGCACACCCCCTACTCCCTGCTACCCCTTCTGCCCCTTTGCTCCCTATTCCCTGCTGGCCCCCTTACCTGGTGCTGCCCACCCTACCTCCTGCTTGTCCCCCTACCTCCTGCTGGCCCCTCTACGCACTTACTCTCTGCTGGCCCCCTACTCCCTGCTGCCCCCCATACTCCCTGGTACTCCTCTACCCCCAGCAGCCTTTCTACCTACTACAACCCTATACCCACCACAGCCCCTATCCCTTACAGCCCCTCTACCACCCCAGCAGACCCCCTGCTGACCCTCTAGCCCCAGCAGACCCCCCGCTGTCCCCCTACCCCCTGCTGCCCCTCTAGCCCCAGCAAACCCCCTGAGACCCCCTACTCCCTGCTGGCCCACCTACCTCCTGCTGGCCCCTTTGCCCCCTACTCCCTGCTGGCCCCTCTGCCCCTTTGCCCCCTACCTCCTGCTGGCCCCCCTACCCCCTTCTGCCCCTCTACCCACTTACTCCCTGCTGGCCCCCTACTCCCTGCTGCCCCCCTACACCCTGCTTCTCCTCTACCCCCAGCAGCCCTTACCCCTGCGGCCCTTCTACCTACTACAACCCCTATACCCACCACGCCCCTCTACCCTCTGCTGCACCAGCAGACCCCCTGCTGACCCTCTAGCCCCAGCAGACCCCCTGCTGTCCCCCTACCCCCTGCTGCCCCTCTAGCCCCAGCAAACCCCCTGCTGCTCTCCTACACCATGCTGCCCCTCTACTGCCCTGCTGCCCCCCTACTCCCTTTTTCCCCCTACTCCCTACTCCCTGCAAACTCTACAGACCCTGTACCCCATGCAGTCCCTATACCCACTACAGCCCCTTTACCGCATGCACAAACCGCATGCCTATATATTCCTTACAGCCCTTATCCATTATTATATTATTTATATAGCGCCATCAGATTCCGTAGCGCTGTACAATACCCCACTACACCTCCTATAGTCCCTATACCCACTACATTCTCTATATACCATGCACCCACTACAGCCCCTATATCCCATAAAACCACTAGAACCCCTGCAGCCTCTACACCCACTACAGCTGATATACCAACTACAGACCCTAAACACCTGCATCCACTACAACCCTATATCCATGAAAGCTCCCATGCCCACTACTGCCCTTTTTCCCTGCACCCACTACTGCCTTTATTGCTGTCTGCACTTACTACAGCTCCTATCCCCCTGAAACAACCACAGTCCCTATGCCTCCCCTGCAACTACCACAGTCCCTATCACTCCCCTGCACCCACTGTAGCTTCTATTACCCCTTGTCTCCACTGTAGCTTCTATTACCTCTATTACCCCCTGCCCCTCTATAGTCACTATTTCGCCTTACCCCCACTATAGCCCCTATTATTCGCTGCCCCCACTATAGCCTCTATACCCAATACAGCCTCTGCCCCCACTACAGCCCCTATAACCACTACAGTTTCTATGCCCCAGCACCCACTTCAGCCTTTATTCCCCTGCCCCCACGGCAGCCCCATGTCCCCTACACCGACTACAACACCCCACAGTTTTTATCTACTTAAAGGGAAACTATAGTGCCAGGAAACATGTTTTATTTTTCCCTAGCACTATAGCTTCCTAATGTGCCCCCCTCCTTTACAGGGTTAAGGGACCTGGGACACTGTACCTACACCACTTCAATGAGCAGGAGAGGTCTGGGTGCCTACAGTGTCCCTTCATAGATACTCTGTATTTCGTGTTAGGATATGAGGATTCAAAGGCCTTCATATATCCACTTACAGTAAATATACACAGAAACATACATTCACTTTACATGCACATACAATCAAATATATTTTGAATCCTAATATCCCAACACGACTTACAGAGGGTATACACAGAAACATACATTCACTTTACATGCACATACAATCAAATATATTTTGAATCCTAATATCCCAACACGACTTACAGTAAGTATACACAGAAACATACATTCACTTTACATGCACATACAATCAAATATATTTTGAATCCTAATATCCCAACACGACTTACAGTAAGTATACACAGAAACATACATTCACTTTACATGCACATACAATCAAATATATTGTGAATCCTAATACCTCACACAAAGACATACATATATTCACTTACAGTGAATATACACAGAAACATACATTCACTTTACATGCAAATACAAGGTACATCTACAACAGTGTGTGTGTGTGTGTATATATATATATATCTCTGGAGGGGACCCAGGTCCTAATTTTGCCCGAGGGCCCAGGACTCTCTCAGTCCGCCCCTGCTAATGGGTGAATCATTTGGGGGCATTATCTAGAGTTCACATTGCAGAATGAAGTTAGATGTGGTGAGGAACACTTAGGCCTGGCTAGTAGAATGGTTCTGAAATTCTTACCAACCTTACTTTGTATAATCACTTACCTTAGCTATTATAAACCTGTGTCTGTTAGTAATTCTTCCATGAATCAAAGACTAGGGCTGGCAGGTTCAGGTGCCAAGAAGGGTCAGTACATTTGCAATAATGTACAGACCAGACTCAGAAGTCAGCTGAATTTTAATTTGTTAAAATGATTTGTCCACTCTACTGGGTAAACCTACAGTCAGAGACTCATTATATTAAGTGATACTTCCTTTTACCTTCCAGGACACTGATTCTACTGAAACCAAAGTATCCGAGGTGATCAGAAAACCCAAAATGCCAGCAGTGCCCACTGGTAAAAAACAAAAGAAGGAAACAAAGAAGAAGAGGTGAGAAAAGGGAGCGCAAAAGCCAGCCTCTCCTGCTACCCATGCAAGCACATCAAGGCCGTATACACCTCCACTGCTATTTCCTGCAGATCATTTACAGCACTTCTTTTTATTTGCATTTTTCTACAGTTTTTGTACTGCGTAACATACCAGACGGACCTGACTCATGGTTTATTGTTCATGATACAAACTTATTGACCTGTAAAATATCAGTATAACGTATTGGTGGTTTTTTTTTGTGTGTGTAATACTGAACATAACATTTTGCTCTGCTGATTGTAATATCTGTACACGCTGACTATGCATGGTGAGTATTATACAAACATATCTGTTTTGTATTTTAAATGGATTGTGCCGAACAGATATAACATTAAATAAAAACTCTAGAACAGTTATATAGCTAAGATTGACAAAGAAGTTTTTTGTCATTTAATTATTATTTCTATGTGATTTCCCATTCTTGAATGCCATTAACTACATAAAACAAACATTCTTACTGTGAGTGTTTGGAACTTAAAGTGGCTCTATCACCATATGGGGTCTTTTACATATTTTGCAAAGACCTCCAATGATGACTGCTCCTCTTCCAGTGCGTGGGCCCATCAGTGCATTGGAAGGTAAGTTTTACCGACATGAAGCTGCCCCTTTTGTCCGCCACCATCTTTATCTGACGATTCTTCTTCAGCTTTTCATATGACAAGAGGCAACGTCTCATGCTTGTGCAAGACTAAGACCCAGGGGTCTTCAAAGGATACCTCGAGATCGTGGAGGCTTTCATAGACAATGCCGTTTTCCCCTACAATTGTTACTAGTGACATCTGGGGGAAATGACAAAACTTGACAGTGGTACCTCGACCTTTTGGCATGTTTTGACAGGCAAAAAGATAACGTAGTCCATAGTTTGTCTTATGATATGTGTTTATTGCATTGCATTGTATTGCACAGTCAATTGTTTTCATAGAGATTTCATCTGGGTGGAGAGGTAACAGAGGTGTTTAAAAATGGATTACATTTTTTTTTTTTTTTTTTTTTAAACTACATACCGCAACTAATTAATGCACATACATAAATGCTGTGGGACTTTCCTGATGCAGGGTAAGGGTATACCTGTGTGTTGCAAGTTAGCCCCAAACCATTATTTCTTTACTGTGAATTGAGAATTAGCTTTTCAAATTTATTCCAAAAGTACACAATATAAATTATTTTACAACTTTGATTTTTCCAATATATTTTTTTTTAATCTCATTTTATTAATCTCCATTTTGTGAAATAGATCCCCAATATTTTTTTTACATTAAATAAACAGTAATCTGTTTTTTTAGGATTATGAGAACAGTTGGTTGTCCGTGTTTGGCTACGGGGTTATTCTATAATGTTTAAATGTTCAACTCCTTATTATAGATGTACTAGATTCACAATATGGCATGTTGTTTGTTTTTGTTTTTTATCGGAGGGTGAATAGGTTTGTGAAAACCCTAATATTAAATATTTCAATACATAATTGATTTTGGAACAGATTAGAAATCCTGAGCAACTTAATGATTGACAAACGTCTGACCAGGCACGGCCCAGATCTATTCTGCGGAGACCGTCAGGCCGTAAGCATCTACTTTGAAACAAGATAGAATTTAAAGTCACCCCTCATTAAGTATAAACAGTGCTCTGTAGGTTATTGCGTGGGATTCATTATGATGGAGCACATGACTAAACAAAATCCACTAATCTTCAGTGAACCTCAATCATAAGGAAGGATTTATTGTGTAAGACTTCACGTGCCCAGCTTTGGCCAAGTAGGATGAAGTCTGAAAGCTCCAATGAAGTCACCACTTCAGGAGCACACGTCCCAGAAACGGGCTAATATGATGGGCATTGTTGAAAAATTAAAACACAAGAGAGTTAGACTCACCTGGAGTGACCTTCCAACTGCTGTAAGTCACATTAAAAGTATGGATATAATGAGATAATATTTTTTAAATCAATGATATAGGTTGTGGGAGAGATTTATACATATTTATTTATTTGTTTTTGTGTTCCATGAGTTAGCTATGATATAAGAGCATGTTTTCCAAACTTTAAGACAAATTATGTAATGGAATGTTAAGTCTCAGGAGAACTTGCTGTAATTATAAAGGATTATAGGATGTCAAATAGCGCAATAAGTGGATACACAGTGCACTATAACCACTGAAGCTTAGTGTAAGGGTTCAAGTACAATGAATTTTTGGGTGCAGTCTGTCCAAATTTTGTTAAACTGTTTTTTTTAGCAGTTTCATAAGTAATTGTACTCTCGCTGCACCAACTCTAATCCTGACCCTTCCCTGCAATCTAAATGTTAACAGAAATGATAGGCTATAGCAGGGGTGTCCAAAAGGTAGATCCCAAGATGTAGAACTACAACTCCCATGATGCTTTACGTGTCTTTGGGATGCCTTTAGAATGGCAAAGCATCATGGCAGCTGTAGTTTTTAAAGATCTGGGGATCTACCTTTTGGGCACCCATGGGCTATAGGCAGGCCTTGCAAAAGTTCTGATTTCAGGATTTTCCAATTTTGTTCCCTGGGGTTCCACACAAGGGAACTGTCTGCAGGCAGCATTATGCAAGTATTAAATGGGATTGCACTGCTCTTAGAGCTTTAGGACCATGCAGAGTCTTCTGCCTCAGTAGGGTCAGCCTCAAGGCTGTCAATCACCCGGATACGTTCATGCCAGACTGGCATGCCTCCTCCATGGACAGCACGCCACTTTCTGGATAGAACTTCCCATTTTGACCAGAAGTTTCATCACTGGTACACACCGTCTAAGCCCTCCTCCTCATTCAAATTTAGGCTTTATCAATGAGCACTGGAGGCAGCTAAACCCGAATGCTTAAAGGGACACTCCAGGCACCCACTTCTGCCCATTGGAGTGGTCTGGGTGCCAACTCCCACTACCCTTAACCCTGCAACTGTAATTATTGCAGTTTTTTAAAACTGCAATAATTACCTTGCAGGGTTAACTCCTCAAGTGGCTGTCTACTAGACAGCCACTAGAGGGCACTTCCGGGATCATAGCACAGATTATCTGTGCTATAGCGTCGCTGGACGTCCTCACGCTGTGTGAGCACCTCCAGCGTCGCTCAATTCCCCATAGAAAAAGCATTTTCAATGCTTTCCTATGGAGAGGTCTAATGCGCGTGCACAGCATTGCCGCGCATGCACATTAGGTCTTCCCAGCCAGTGGGCGGGATCAGTCTCCCCCACTGGCTGACGTGGCGAAGGGAAGGAGCGGCGGCTGAGGAAGAAGCAGCGACGTGGGACATGTCACTGCCTCTGGTAAGTGACTGAAGGGGTTTTCACCCTTTCAGCAACCGGGGATGGGAGGGAGAGGGGACGGATTGTTTTCCTGGCACTGGAGAGTCCCTTTAAATCCTTTCATTGCAGTTCAAACGTGGCTAGATAATTTGGAATTGTCGTTTGGATAGAATAGACAAAATTTAAACTTTTGCCATAAAATCAATATGTGAAAAAAAACAATATCAGCCCAAATGTAGTGGAGGGGAAATAATGGTTAAATACTCATTTATAGTCTCAGGACCCACATGACTTACAGTCACTGATGGAAAAAAACACATTCCGAATTGTGCCAAAAAAATGCAACAGGAAAATGTTAAACTATGAGCGTTTCTTAACAAAATGTGGTAACATGACAAAGATCTGAAATTCAGAGGTAAGTTTACAATCTGATGGCCAGAGCAGAAGAAACTTTGTTCTTTATAACAGCCGTGTCAAAGCCCTTATGTAAACACAACTGTATTTTGTAAAGATTAAAAGGCCAAACTATCCTATCTGATATGTGAGATTATTTACCTTTTTAAGGAAGTTTTCAGTGTAGGAAAGTGTCTTGAACCAGATCAATCAGCACTTAGAAATTAAATTTAAAAAAGTGTCTGAAAATTCTAAATGTATCGTGGCTAATGGAATGAAAAATGAAAAAAAAAAAACTAATCATTGCCACGAGGACGTAGTAACAAGTCATAAACACGCAGGTGAATCTCAGACTGGAGAGGAAAACAAATAAAAATGAACATAAATCATAAATAAGCAATCTAACGACATTCGAGAAATCTAGTACAAAGGCAAACAGAAGTACTGTACACTGTAACATCTCAGTATCAAAGCAGAAGTTCATATTTCTAAGACTAACGAGAACCTGTCAGTACAGGGTCGACCTAATGGTATACACTTCCTAAAACAATAAATATATAATTCATCATAAAGAGAAATTATATATCTAATTGCTTTAGGAGCTGTTGTGTTAATACTCAGCTCCAGCACTACCACTGATGCCATTACGGAGAAATCATACTGAGACCCCCACCCCTTTAGAGATTGAACCTGCGTGAAAAATCCAAGCTGGAGGGGGAAAAGTAAAATATGTCCTTGGCCTTTAATTGGGACGCTGCTAAATAAATATCCTCTCTTCACAATTCTTTTTTTGTTTTATTGCATATACACCACTCTCTGTGCAAATGAGTATAATAAATAAATAAAACTAATAAATAAAAGGATATATATATTTAAACTATGATAGATCGTTTTCAGTGTGTCTTCATAAATCAGAACTGTATACTAAAAACATAAAAAGAGGATCACCAAAGAGTGCTTCCTGTTTTAGAATCAATATTACATTCTCACAAACTTCTAGTACAGAACTCACATGTTCCAGAGCCATAAATCAGCTCTAGTATAGTTGTATTCAGTTAAAAGGCTATGCAGTTACCAAACATTCATCAAAGAACTTTTGCCCACAACTACATGCTCAATGCAATCATAATTTTTTCACAGGTGCCCTACATCCCTAAATGTTACAAGCACATATCATAACACTCCCTAAACTGGGCAAATCTCAAGACCAGTGTTCAAACTTTTGGCCCATTTCGCTACTCAACAGCGACACTAAACTCTATACTATACCTATTGCCAACTGCATGTCTCCGCTATTAAATACCAACCAGTCAGACGTTGTTTATTCGCATAAGCACTCTGATATTACCAGGAAATTCCTCAATATTCTTTGCCATATGGAGAGTAATGAGATAGAGGGTATTTATTTGGCACTGAACACCGAAAAGGCCTTTGATTTATTGAACTGAGCATTTATGAAGAGTTTACTGGCCAAATATGGCTTTCCCCCCCATGCTTTATAGCATCCATCATGGCACTACATCAGCAACAACACTCCATCAGCTAAAGATTTCATGGGTGGCTTCCTGTTTACCACTTTCAACATGAATGGTACCTGTCAGGGATGCCCACTATCCCCACTCCTCTTTATTCTATCTTTAGATAGTATAGCCCCTTAGCTCTTCTCCTGCAAAATATGATATGATCCAAACATTCTAGGTGTCTGTGTCAATTGAGCAGACCATTGAATTTTGTTATTTGCAGATGATATTCTATTGATGGTACATTTTACTGAGAGCTCTATTTCTATGCTTTTAACCCTTTTACAACAATACAGGCAAGTATTGTTCTGCAAGCTGAACCGGGCTAAAACTCAAGCACTCCTGATAGGCCTATCAGCCACAATAATTGCAAGTCTCAAGATGAAATCCTGTTTTGACTGGAGAACTCACCACATACTTCATTTATGTATCAAACTGTCCAAATCTAAGCACACAGTCTTGAAATACAATTTCACACCACTAATACACAGATGCAAGGAGGAATTGGCAAAGTTGATTTTTTTTGTGACTTACATGGGCAGGTAAAATTATTGCCATAAAAATCATGCTACTCCCACGCTTGTTATATAATTTTAGATTACTGTCTATTGCTATACTGGCTTCTTATTGCAAAACTATCAAAACAATTTTTACAGTTTTTATTTGGGACAACCATAGATCCAGACTCTCAACGGCCCTGCTGCAAAACCCCATTGCTAAGGGAGACATGGGTCTTACCAGTATCCACCTTTATTATAAAGCGTACTGTAAGTATGTGGTTACATTGCACTTACCAACCACTGAGTGCAACAAGCACTTCCTGTCAGATTGGGTACCTTGGTCCCCTCGGCCACTCTTCATGGAGGTACAGAACAGGTACAGGAGGGAAGGGGGAATGAGACATATTTGGAGGGGATGGGCGGTGGAATGAGACACATTGAGGGGCTGGGGGAAGAATGAAACACATGGAGTAGCTGGAGGGGGAGTAATGAGACACATGGAGGGACTGGGGGGAATAAGACACATGGAGGGACTGGGGGAGAATGAGACACATGGAGGAGCTGGGGCGAGAATGAAAGACATGAAGGAGCTAAAGGAAGGAGAATGAGACACATGGAGGGGCTGGGGGTTTAAATAAAGCACATTGAGGGACTGGGGGGAGAATGAGACACATGAAGGAGCTATTAGGGGGAGAATGAGACACACGGAGGAGCTGAGGGATTGATGAGACACATGCAGAGGCTGGGGGGAGAAATGAGATACATGAAGGAAGAATGAGACACAAGGGGGGGATGAGACACATGGAGGAGTTGGAAGGGGGCCAATGAGACACATCAAGGGGCTGGGAGGAATGAGATCCGTGGAGGGGCTGGGGGGGATGAGACACATGGGTGGATGAGACATATAGTGGGGGCCCAGGGCAATTTTCACACCGAGGCCCGGTGGTTTCTAGTTATAACCCTGAGTCCTGCCCATAACAGTAAGGTGTCCCTCTTTGCCCATTTGAAATGTTGAGATAACCTCTTGTGTGCACCATGCATATATTCATTATTTGGCATATAGGGTTAATGACCGAAAGGGAGGTTAAGCAATATATGTGTTTTTTTATGAAGAGGTTAATTGACACATTTTTCTAAGAATTTACAAGTTCATGTGTACAGAAGATTAATGACCATTGAGGATTACTTGCGATAGGTGTCTATCAAGGACGTGTTAATTGCTAGTTTGCATATGTCCAGATGAAGTGGTTTAGTAATACAGATTTTATTGCTGTAGGGAACTCTGTGCATTATTTCGATTTTTACTTGTGCGTTGTTTTCATGCCATAGCGACAGTTAAAATCCGATAGATGGAACTAATAGTACTTTAACTGCTTGACCTCTGTGGTTTATGACATTTTATGATTTATGATTTATAACCACTTTATTTTGGACGGCTATGAATAGTGGGATTTATATTCCACAGAAGCTCAGAAACCTCTCATCTTAGTAGTTTGGCTAGGTGATCATTATGGGAAGGGTACTAAACATTGGGGTACTAAATATTGGGGTACAAAAATAATCACACAATCAATACCTAACTTGATTACACTGTATTTTATAAACAGGTTTTTTTTTTCACTGAGTTTACAATTACTGTGAATTTACCAGGAAAAAAACAAAAACATTTTAGACCAAATTAGCAGAAGTGCACAAATTGTCCAGGGCAGCTATGCTTCCATCTTATTTATTCTGGTCTAACTCTATTATTTGATCTGTGGTGATTTTGTGCTTTAATGAATAATTCTAAATTAAAAGATTGTTTCCATGGGAGAATCCAGAGTTTGAATTCCTAACCCTAAACTAATTAAATGAAGGAAAATATGAAACTATATTCCTAATCCGAATTGAAAAAATAAAAAGATTAATTTATGATCTATATTTTAGTTACTTATTCTATGGTACCTCTGACATCATTGCCCCTTGGTTTAGCTTTCTGGGGCCCCTTCGGAAACAGCGCTGTTCTATTTTGTTTAGCTTTGTTAAAAGTCAGTCCTAAATGTGCACAGCACCAACTTATTCAGAGCACGATCCAGAAAGAAAAGACGTAGAGCATTATATTCACTTCCTATGCAAATGTAGCAGTGTGGGAAAATCCACTGCCCTCCTCCAATAGCCCCAGGGCCACTAACGATTTTATTGCCCTCAGGTCCAGCAGTGGGGAAGGACCAGAAGGGCAAAGAGAGCCCACACTGCCCCTCTGTGCCATAGGACTTTAACCCTTGCACTGCAAAAGCACCCTTCTGCCCTTCTAGCCAATGGCAAGGCCCCCCGATTGCCCATACAGTCCTAGTAGGGTGCCAGACACCCAGGCTTTAATGACTCCTGAAATAGATCCTGGTCTTCTATCTATGACAGGGCGAAGGGTATCGATAGATTCCACAGACCAGGCCTTGCGTAACATACAGTTTGAAATTGCCAATATTGTGGGTCTACTATCATTGATGCTTTATAAAGCAGAAAGAGAAAGCCACTGTTTCATCTTTGCTGGCCTCTAAGGTGGCTTTATCAAAAGCCTTCAGCAGGGCTGTGCTAATCAAGATTCTTACCTTTTTGGCCCCTCTTTCATACATGACGTTAAAGGCTGTTAAAAGGCAAGGAGATCTTTTTCAGAGCTTAAAAAATAAATTTTCAGGCTACAAGACACATGGACGTCCCTATAGGGCTGCAGGAGCGTCCCAGGAAGTGTCTCACCAGGCCCAGTTCAACCACCAGGGTGCAAAGAGCAAGCTTTAGACAGTGACAAATGATGTGACCCATCTGCCAAGAGAGGACATATGCTCTCAAGTAAGGATACCTCCTAATCCACCAATGAATTGGTAAGATATTTCTACAGAAAATGGGTTTTAAATTTTTTTCAAAGGGGCTTACAACTTCCCTTTTTAAGATTCCCATTCTAGAGGTTTACACCCAGCAGAGAGGTGGACCCATTGCTAGATGCCTCTCTTTACCTGACTTTATAGAGTTGGCAGACATGTCAATCTCAGGATGGGTCAGCTTCTTGTTCCCGATCCCAAAATCAGATGACTCTTGGAGATCAGTACTAAATGTGCAATCCCTGAACACTTTCATCAAGAGAAAACTGTTCAGGATGGAACTTGTATCAGATCTTCCAGACTTAGTACAGAAAAAAATTCTGCATAAAATTAGATTTAAAAGATGCATTTTATTCAGTCCCCGTAGTCAAGAAACACAAGAGTTTTCTCAGGGTTTTATGGAAAGGTTTATCAGTGACTTGTCATGGTGTTTGGCCTGTCCAACCCACCATACACATTCTCCAGAATGCTGAAATCAATTATAGTCTATGTCAGAATAAGAGGCTTCATGTGTCTGTGCTATCTAGAATTCTAGATGATATTCTGCTGTTGAATCAAGATATTCTGCTGTTCTTGCTTCTCAAACGGACTATCTCAATTCCCTTTCACAGGACCTAGATTTTGTAAGGAATCGGAAGACATCAGTCATAATTCCGACTTGGGGGGGGGGGGGGGGGGGGGGGAGGGTTGTACTGAACACCAGGTCCATGTCACTAGTAATTCCACACGACAAATGGGACAAGTTACCTGTACATCTGACCTCACTTCTCCAGAGATAGTCTTTGAGAGACATGGTAAATATAATCAGGGTGCTAATGCTTTATCACCAGGCATGACTATTCCCCTTTATTTTGTAGATGAAGCTGGCTGTTCTAAGAGAGTCAATGACAATCAAAATATTTTCTCCCTAAGAAAGTCAGATAGGAATTGAGGGCTATTCTAGGATTAGGAATCCCTCTTCCTCATCGTCTTTTGCAGTAACTCTGATGTCAGATGCCTCAAATCACGGTTGTGGTGCATTTTCAACCCAGAACGTGATAAGAGGAATTTGGTCAGACCAAGAAACACTTCTTAATATAAATATTTTCGAGTTGAGAGCAATCAAGTTAGCACTCCAGTGGCTAGTTCCTCTGAACCAGGCAACGGTTTTGGTAAAAGTTCAATCAGACAAAAGGACAGCGGTGGCTTATATAAACCAGAGAGGGGGCACAGGTCAAGGGGTCTTCCTTTGGTCTTGGACCCTAGCAAACAACGTTCGAGATTTTGAAGAACACGTTCCAGGAGAGGGGAACAGGCTAGCAGGTTCTCTTTCTAGCCAGTGTTTGTCTCTGGCAGCAGTTCAATAAAAGATTGCTCTATTCCAACAGATAGAAAGTAATTTTGGCCAGAGATAAGCAGATGTGTTTGCATCCCAAACGTCTGCACAGACTCCCAGACTAGCTTTGCTCATGGTTATGCCTCCTGGAGGACAAAATAGAGTTTGCAATAATCTATGATCTGCAAACTTTCTTTGTTTTAGGAAAGAGCATAACCACCTAGCAAAAGTGTCCGTCCCTCCCTCCCTTAGTATAAGCGTATTGCCTGGTGTTGATAGTTTGCTTTGGCTAGGTTAATAATGTTAGGTTAATAATTTGTTGTTAGTTGGTTCATTTCTAACTGTTTTCTGTTTTGTATAGATTGTAACAGTCCTCCCAGAAAAGACCAACAATGCAAGGACCCTCCTAAGTAGGAAGATTGGAGATGTGTTTGCTTCAAGTTGGAATTTGTATGTACTCCTCGCATACAAGGACCCACTGTCAGAGACTCTTTGCAACATTTGGTTTTAGTATTACAGACATTTTCTTTTGTTGCGATGTATTATGTAGCCGTTTCTGTGTTTTTTAACATAATCACAAGACTATACATTGTTTGCCTTTCTCTGGTTGGCTGTGTGAAGTAATCATGTGTTTTCATGTTCATCTTATGTGTTTTTATTAGGTATCAAATGTATTCTTGTTTTTCCCTTGCCTTTGTGTAGTATTGGATTCTTGAATTCTTTTTATATATCGTTAGATTTACTTGGGTTTCTTTAACTTTGTACATTGATACTGGTTGTTGTTTTCTTGTTTTTAGTGGTATATTTTAGCCTTGTTATCGGGTTATATATACTTGGTGTTTTGGTGGGGATGAGCTAACGATTTTCAGTTCCCTAATTTAAAAAATCTGAGCTAAATATGGGGTGGAAGTGGAACCTGACCGCCGTGGCGATAGGATGCAAAGCCTAAGAGCTCTGTGCCATGAGTTGCTGATTAAGCCTTTTCGTGAGCCTTATTGCCCGCATCCTGTGACATATTCTTACCTGAAGTGAAACTGTACCTTGTGGGCTCTTGGTGGAGTGTGTTCAGCTGCAGGCCCAGTCGGATGTGGCAGATCTGGTGTGAAGCAGACCTACGGCCTACCAGAGGTCTATTTATAAACAGTGTGTGGGACATGGCCAATCCCTCCACCTGCTGTCTCTGCTTCCGTGACTCCACGGGTCTCTTCCAACTCTCCGTCCCCTTGCTGGTGGGGGTTATCCCGGCACAAATCTCTAGTGCGATGGGGGGAACCAGCATCTACAGATAAACTGAAGCCAGGCTTACTGTCCATTCCAAAATGGCGCACACCATGTGCTCGTTAGCCTCAAGAGACATGCTGCCCTCCATTTTGCAAGGCTTGGATAGACAGATAGATGTTTGGGAAATTTTGGTCTAGACTCAGTAACCGCATGAAAGCAACAAGAGGTGAACCACTGATATCTGCATTGCCTCCATCGTACCTGCCGAACTCTTTACACAGCCGGGTAGAGACTTTCCACAGAGGTTCGCATGTTCGGTGCAGAGTGGGACCAAACAAACTCTGGGAGATTCTTACACCATTATCACACCTCAGAGGGCACAGCCTTTCTACATGTCGAGCACCTGGCATATATGTGCAGAAGACATCGGTGCAGCAGCCTGCAGAAAACCTCTCACAACATGCCCTACTCGGGCCCTCCTCACTTGCCCACAGGATAATCAAACCCCTATGGGTCAGCGTTTTACCCTCTCTGGATAGCACCATCGTGTTGGACTGTGATGTATACCCAGCAGGCATTGCCTAAAAAGAGATTGCTGTCTCCACATTCTTCCTCCCCTAGAAGGAACTTGCCACCGATATCACTCACCCACCCGCAGCCTACGATGTCTTTAGTATTTTATGCATGTTTTACCCTCCACACTGATCTCTAACATGTTACTTATCCTCTGTTGTCTATTGTATCAGCGACTTCTATTACTATTATTTAAAAAAAATTAAAATTTATGGTGCAGTATTTCAGACATGTCTGTAATCCAATTTTTGTTTAAGCTTATCTTTGCAGTGTCTCTCATTCCATGTGTTTTTCGAAGTGCACTACAAGAATAAAGAATTAAAAAATAAATAAAACAAATCTAGTTTTGCTTCTCTAAGAAAGTTTGCAGATCATAGATTCCATCAAACGCTTTTAAAGGAACAATATGGAGCCTGGAAAACAAAGTCGCTATAGTGTCCTTCTCTCCCACACGCGTGGGGCAGAAGGCGTTAAAAATCCCTTCTTTCACTTACCTGAGTCCAGCGCTGATGTCCCTCGGTGCTGGCTTGGGGTCTGCCTTCGTTCCTCCCCAGCTGACGTCAGCCAGCTGGGGAGACCTAATGCGCAATCGAGGCAATGGTCACGCTTACATTAGAACAGTCATTAATGTCCAAACCGTTGGCAACAAAAGTGAGTACACCCCTAAGTGGAAATGTCCAATTTGGGCCCCAAAGTGTCAATATTTTGTGTGGCCACTATTATTTCCAGCACTGCCTTAGCCCTCAAGGGCATGGAGTTCACCAGAGCTTCACAGGTTGCCACTGTGTTGAGTTATTTTGAGGGGACAGGCCCTGGGGAGATAGCGCAGCTAAGCGGACAAGGGCACATGTAGGAGTGTGGGGATAGATGCATGGGATTGGTTGGGAAAGAGTCTGTGGGTGGGATTATGTTCTGTGTAAGTTAGTGTGGGGGAGGTCTTACCTCAGTGCCACTTGGGATTCGGGCCAGCAAACAGCTTCCCTCCCGCCTGCCCTATTTAGTATATTTCGTCGCAGCTAGCCGGGGGTATGTCCTTGCCAATTGAGTTTGAGGTTACGTTTAAGTATATGGAATGAGATGAACAAGTTTTTAAGGTCTCAAACCTCCCCTGCTCCAAAGGTTAAACTTTAGGTTGCCTGAGGTCTCGTGCCCATCGAGCGTGTATAAGGTCGGCTGATGGCAGGCATTGGAAAGATATGATTTTTATGACGAGGGGGGAGGTAAGAGGGAGTGGTGATTAGGAACCATGTTTATTGGCAAGGACGGTTGGGTCACTGTATAACACTATGTGTGGAGTTATATATGTATATATGTTAATTTATGCTTATTTATGTCTAGCGCTTTGATTACAGAAAAGAAGAGATTTAATAAATAAAGTTATGGATGTGTTATGCAGTAATTTAGTTTGTGATAATAAATGCTGTGGCCTGCTTCATCCATACTAAGTGGTCTGTCGTTACTGGGGGTTGAATGGGGTTAGATTTTGTTCTAGGCTGCATCGCGATTCCCCACTACGTACATACAAGCAAATTTACACTGTTATACAGGCTGTACACCTACTGCTTTACATTGTAGCAGAGTGTAATTTCTTCAGTGTTGTTACATGAAAAGATATAATAAAATATTTACAAAAATGTGAGGGGTGTACTCACTATTGTGAGATACTGTAATTAGTTTTTATACACTGCAATAATTACCTTGCAGGGTTAAGTCCTCCTCTAGTGGCTGTCTATCAGACAGCCACTAGAGGGACTTCCGTGTTCCTAGACACGCTATGCATGAGGACATCCAGCGTCACCGGAGTCCTCATTGGAAAGCATTAAATAACGCTTTCCTATGGGGAGGTCACCCCCGCCGACGTTAGCCGAGGGACATCGGCGCTGGATTCAGGTAAGTCACAGAAGGGGATGTAACCCCTTCAGCAACTTGGGATGAGGGGTGGGAGGGAGAGGGGCACTGCAGGGTCTAGCAGTGCCAGGAAAACTAATATGTTTTCCTGGCACTGGAGAGTCCCTTTAAATTAGAGGGGCAAAGGTTTAAAAATTATATCAGGAAGTATTACTTTACTTACTGAGAGGGTAGTGGATGCATGGAATAGCCTTCTAGCTGAAGTGGTAGAGGGTTAACACAGTGAGGGTGTTTAAAAATGTGTGGGATAGGCATTAGGCTATCCTAACTATAAAATAAGGCCAGGGACTAATGAAAGTATTTAGAAAATTGAGCAGACTAGATTGGCCAATGGTTCTTATCTGCCGTCACATTCTATGTTTCTATGTTTCAATGAGCTGAAGTGGTCTGGGTGCCTGTAATGTCCCTTTAAGCTGGACACTGAAAGAGGGAGTGGTGTGTGACATAATGCCACCAGCGTGAAGATTTCTGACAACGAGGTGAGTATATCGAACACAGGTACAGCCCATATTATTGTGATCACCCTTACTGCGACTTCACAGCTTCTGGGCTGGGGACCCAAGCTGCAGGATAAACGCACGCCACAACCAATCAGAAGTGGCTAACAACTACAGCCAGTGAAGCAGTGGTTGTTGGGGGGGGGGGGGGGGGGGTAACATTAATTCCAATTTTATATAAAATAAATACACGAAACCTGTGTGTAGTTCTTTCCAACTATGCCATACACAAACAGATTGTAGTCAGTGACGTCTGGAGATTTTGGGACCCAGTATGCTTCACACTAAATCACAAAGGCATTCTTCACAGGAAAAATATAATATATCCTAAAAAGAACGTGTTTTTTTTTAGCCTCATTTTGGATGCATGCGGCTTTTAAAATGCCAAGGTGAAGGGAAAAAAAATCTTCAATGAGAGCCATGGCTTCTCGGAGTGCGTAAGCAGACACACGATTTACGATCACACTGTGGGTCACAACGGTGTATAGAATTGCTTAGCATTCTTTCTTTCAAGCAACAGATCACTGGAAATTAAATCTTCGCACAAAGGCCTTTAAAATCCTGCATGTCTGGGCGTGCATATCGCTTACTGGGAGCTGTGACAGCAACATCCACAAAATGGAGAATGTGCTTCGAAGAACAAAGCGTTCAAATAAAATCTTTAGTCATTTTGTTTCCAGGAATAATCCGGTTGGACCAATACAGTGGCTTTCTTCTAATATTATGTAATTACATTTACAAATTTAACGATACACGGAGTAGCCAACATTGGTCATCAAATAAAGAGCGCGTTTTTTACTTTTAACTTGCATTAATAGCACGGAATCTACTTCTGTTGTAGTATGCTTGAAAATAAAGGTGGTGGCTCCCAGTTTCAACATATTACTAATTTTATTAATCAAGTGTTTTAAAGTTGCAACCTGAAAGGAAAAAGATACCGGTGCCAGGAAAAAAAAAAAAACATATGTAATAATAGATATTTTGTACTTGGATGTAATTTCCTCTTAATAATAGATTCCATTTAAATATATTGTAAATGATTGTTCCAGTGAATCACAAAAGGAAAACACCTATATTTTGACTGGTTAGAGAAGGGGTAAACCCTGGTCAGACCACCAGTAAGTGTCCTTGGGCAAGACATATCTAACGATATGTATCTGCCTACCCAGGGCCGGTGCAAGACTATTATGCACCCTAGACCAGATACTTGCAGCCCCCTCCCCCAACCAGAACACAATTGCCAACTTTGTGTGTCTCTTTATTCCAACAACTCCTCTATGTGTCTTTTTTTCCCATTCCCCAGACCCATGGCCAGACTGGGAATTCAAAGCAGCCCTGGAAAAAAAAAAGATGCCAGCCCCATAAGTCCTTGTGCCACGTAATGTGTATGTGTGTGTGTGTGTATATATATATATATTACACTCATACATATATATAAATATATATATACAGTTCAATCTTGCCTTGCACTCTTGCTTTAATATAATCACTGTTTTAATACCATGTGCTAGACTGTGGTTAGAGGCGGCCGCCTAAGGCCTCGCGCTGCCTGGGGCCTCGCGGCCACCTAAGTCGCCTTAAGGCAGACTGTGTCATTGTTGTATTACAACAATGATATCATCAGTGAAAAAGTGCCGTTTGTGTGTGAAAAATGCAAAAAACTTCACTTCCACTAACAATATCATCGCTGTGATATGTTTTACTGTTTTGAAATCCTAATATTTGTGTTCAGCGAAGTCTCCCGAGTTAAACAGTACCCCCCATGTACAGGCTTTAGGGTGTTTTTTTTAATTATTTAAAAATAGCTATATTTATTTTTTACAGTAATATATATATATATATACAAAAAAAATACACTTAGTATTGTTATGGTACTTTTTGAAAGTAAACCAAAATGTTCAAATGTCTATCTGTTCCTGTCCAAATCAATAAAATTAAATTGCGTATATACGCTGAAGTAATTAAGTCTGACACACGAGGTTCAGGTTAAAATAACTTCGAGAAAGTTTATTGGCAAGTGAAGAAAAAGCGGGCGCGCAGGCCCTTTTAAGAGGCATTTTGCGTCATCATTGATTATTAGAATATCAGCAAATAAACATCATCAATTGGATTAATTGTTAAGTGACGGAGTTAGTGTCTTACCTATTGGTTAATAAAATTAAGAGGTTAGTCCCGTGCCCACCCATCAGAGGTGGGATTATTCTGGACACGGGTGGGGGACAAGGGGGTCCTAAGCGTCATTTTACACGGTCAGTGATATCAGGCTTTATGTCCAGGTGCAAGGTCTCTTATGAATAGAACATTTCATTACTACTGTGTTCTGTGGCCTTCAAACTGTACTATCTTACAAGCTCTTAAGGAGTAGCCGGCAAGTCTTAAGGAGTAGCCAGCACCTCCTGGTACTTGTCCTTGAAGGAAACACGGTCTTTGTCTACTGTATTAATTGGGTTGAGAAGTTCAGTCACGTAATGTAGTTTTAAAATGAACAAGTTAAGTCATGAGGACAAAATGGAGGATTGAAGAAGTCAGGTTAGGAGGACAAAATGGAGGACGAAGTCACAGTATAAAGTTAAGATGGAGTTAGTACAATAATTCAATACAAGTACAATAATAATTTTTAATAATTCCACATCAGTCCCCCCTATGAAATGTTAGATTCTAAGAGATAAACCTTTATTATGTTAGTATCAGAAGACGTGTTAACCCAAAGGCACAGGAACCCCGTAGCTGCTAGCTAGATGTTAATGCAAAGTGCAAGGCTGTCCCTAGATCTGACCCTAATAGGCTAACCATCCGTCAGTATGGCTCTCGAACGCTTCACACCCAAGGGTATCCCATGGCAGCTAACCCACCACTTCTCCACATGGGGCCTTTACCATTCACTGACAGATGCTGTCCCTGAGCTAGTCCCTTCCTAGAATTCCTGCACTTTATCAACAAAGGGGATAATTTGCAGCGGCAGACAGGGTGAGTTGATGTCTTGGAATTCTTGGTCATCAACTTCGAGATGGGTCAAAGTGGGTGCTGCTTGGTCAACAGTCTTCATGAGGGATTTTCTCAGACATGGGAGGACACAACAAAAGAGAAGAGCAAAAATAAAAAGAAAAATTAGTATAGCCATACCAATCTGCATTAAAGCCTTTTGCCATCCTGTCATCCAACCAAACCATCTTTCCCAGGGATCTTTTATCCCAGAATTCCTTTTTAACTCTTCAGACAGGTCATTTAATTTTTCTATAGCTAGTGTGACTTTACCATTAGGGCCTGTGTTTTCTGGGATGTAGGTACAACATGTCATAGTGTCGGGCAAAATCTTACAAACCCCTCCTTTTTCGGCTAAGATCATATCTAGGGCCATTCTATTCTGGAAAGTCATTTGGGATGTGGCCTGCAACTGTTCGGCCAACCCCTGGAGGGCGTCTCTGGTGTAATTGACAAAACGCTGTTGATTATAATAAATGTAATTTATCCAATTTAGATTCTTGTTTGCGGTAACTATGGTAAAAATTGATTCAAATCCTGCAGCAACTTCATCCCTAGCTTTAAACTCGTTGGGCACCCCCCTGGGCACTCCAATGGCATCAATATATACATGAGGATCAAAACTTCCTTTCACTGGGGCGTCACGTTTAACCTTAGTGTGGCTGAACTCATGGGTGTTGAGGTGTGTATCAGAAATAATATGTATAGGCATAATGGCCTTAGTCAAAGTACACTCTCCCCACCATTCTGTGTCCATTCTGGATCTTAGCTGTAAATCCCCACACAACCAATAAATGTCCCCTAGTGACCTAGTGTGATGTTGCAGCAAACGTACAGGGACAGTTCTGTATGTAGCACAATAGCCTTTGGAAAAGTTACCTACAAATTTACCAATACCATCGTACATGGCATAGCAAGTGTAATTACCTTTATATACGGTAATACCATCAGGGGGTTTGACATCGTTGGCTAGGAGAGGATACTCCTTTGTCCATGCAATACATATGGACCTGTTAAAATTATAGTGATAGGCAAAAAGGCTTAAAATACATTCTTCTATATCTACAGGTAGGATTAAAGGTACGGTACCCAGGTGAGGCCGGGCACCTCCACACACGTAACATGCAGTTCTATTATGCTTATTAGCATTATATTTCATCCATTCTAACCATAAATTTACATCATTAAAACCTGTTTCGGCGGCCATGGTATCTTCAAAGGTGGGGTTAGCAATGGCCATCATGTCTTGAAAGGTCTGGATATGAGGTTTTAATGGGTTAGGGACCATATGGGTGGCCCCTTGCCACTCAGAAGAGTTGCACATATCTTTAAGGTAGAAATGCCCTAGTTTTTGGTAGGAACCCTTTTTCCAATACATTCCCATCACATACTGGTCTGCATCTGTTGGGCTTGGGCGCTCAATGTTAAGGATTAATTTCATTGGTGTACTCCCCCCAGGCTTTCTCAAAGTCATTCTCTGGAGGAGGGATCTACCATGATCATCTACTTTAGATACGGCACTTTTTGGTTTGTAACCCCAGGCAGGCCCGGCATTCCATCCCGCTGCCCCCCAATGGTCACAATTGTGCCCCCATTGCTTGTCAACTACACAAACATATGGGTCTTTCGAATGAGGGATATCTCTATAGATGCTCTGGATTTGTGGTGTGGGAAATGGGCATTCTACAATATCACAATAGTCAAAGGTATAAGTAGCCACCTGGGTGCATGATGAATTATACCAGAAGGTGTACCCACTAATGTCTTTGGTAATGGCTACTTGCTGGGCCTTCATAAGGCTAATTAAGGAGAAGATGTACCAGGGATACATGTTTGTGCGATATTCGCTTCCTCTGGGGCAGGAGATTTCTTGCAGTGGGAAGCGTGGACCCAATTTGGCCTACCGGCCAATTTGACGGAGGTTGCGGTAATCAGGAGAACTTGGAATGGACCGTCAAATCTTGGTTCTAGGGTATTTTTCCGCACATACTTCTTAACCAGGACCCAATCTCCAGGAAGTAGGTTATGGGAACCTGTATCCAATTCGGGATCTGGAATTGAAGAGAAAACTTGGGCATGTATTTTGTTTAAAACACTTGCAAGTTCAGTTACATAATCTACTAAAACATCTGATTGGAGCTGTAACTGCTGTGGATAATAACAACCTAACCTGGGTGCTGTCCCAAATAGAACTTCATATGGGGACAGTGAATGCTTCCCTCTAGGTGTGTGCCTAACACTAAATAAAGCTATTGGCAGGCTTTCTGGCCAGGGCATCTTTGTTTCTTGTGACATTTTTAACATTCTGGTTTTTAGGGTGCCATTCATGCGCTCCACTTTACCACTACTTTGTGGGTGGTAAGGGGTATGGAAGGCCAGAGTCACCCCTAGAGCAGTCCAAATTTCTTTAGTCACAGTTGCTGTAAAGGCTGGGCCTTGATCACTCTCAATAACTTCTGGGAGTCCGAATCTACATACAATATCTGTAAGTAGGCGCTTTGCGGTTGTTTTTGCAGTGATATTGGCCACTGGGTAGGCTTCTGGCCAGCCTGAGAACATGTCCACTATTACTAGTGCATATTCATGGGGCCCACTCTTGGGCATTTGGATGTGGTCAATTTGAATTCGCTGGAAGGGGTACATGGGCTTTGCCAGGTGTTTCGCAGGCACCTTAATTGGTCTTCCTGGATTGCATTTTGCACAGATGACACAGGCCTTGCAAAAGCTATTGATCAATGTTGTGATTCCAGGTGCTTCATAATACTTCTGTATGAGGGCGGCCATCAATTCTTTTGACAGGTGCGCGGGCCCATGTGCCCATTGGACCACTGCTGGGTATAGATTTCTGGGAAGACAAAATTTGAAGTTGTTGTAATATATTCCATCCTTTTGGACAGCTCCTTTCTTTTTCCATTTCTGGATTTCCTCAGGAGTGACTGCAGCTTGTTGTTCTTGTAAGATTCGCAAATCAGTAGGAAGAGTTTGCAAAGCAAAAATAGGGACTTCTTCTTCTTCTTCTTGTCCGGACACTTCTTCATCCACTTCCTGCAAATCCCTGGCCGCTAACTTAGCAGCTTGATCAGCCAAATGGTTGCCCTTTGCTTCATCTGTATCCAATTTCCCATGGGCCTTGACTTTCAAAACGGCCACCTCTTCGGGAAGTAGGAGGGCATCCATTAGCTCCTTGATTGCAGTGCTGTGTTTGACTGGTGTACCGGCGGTGGTAAGAAATCCTCTTGTCTTCCAAATTAGGCCGAAGTCATGTGCCACACCCAGAGCATATCTTGAATCTGTATAGATGTTGGCACGTTTTCCTTCGGAAATTTTGCAGGCTGAAGTCAGAGCCTGTAATTCAGCTTCTTGTGCAGACATTGCTGGTGGTAAGGATGATGATTTAATAACTTCATCTGTTGTGGTTACGGCATATCCTGTATGATATGTTCCTCCTTCATCGGCATATCTTGATCCATCCACAAACAGGGTAAAATCCGGATCTGGTAATGGATTCTCATGCACAGTTGGTAAGTGCACTGTTTCCATTTTCATCTGTTCAAAACAGTCATGAGGTGTTTCTGGGTCATAATCATTCTTTATGACCAGGTCTTGAAATTCCTTTTCCAGGAAATGGCGTGGCCATGCTTCCAGAAGGTCGGTTGTTGGGTATTTGACAATACCATTTTCCTGTAGCTGTTCTTCATTCATGGTGGCCCATAGTTTTGCCATGGGCCCAAGATCATTCCATGACTTTGTCTTCAACTTGGTAACAGGAATATGTGGGATAGCGGTATCCCAATGGCGGTAGAGGTAGTTAAGTTGTTGAGGTAGCTGGACCAAGACCATGCTATTACCTTCAGAGTCACAATAAAAGTCTTGTGCAGTGAGCTTTACATCGGTCCAGTGGTAAAGCTCATCTTCATAGCAAGGTTCGGGAGTAATATTTGGCTTGTACCACATGGTACAGAAGGCGTAATCCGGGCCTTCACAAAGAGGTGTCTCATCTTCATGAAATGACAAATGTGGATGCATGACTTTCTTGATACATCCACAGAGCAGGTAGATGTAGGTTTCATCTGTGATAAATCCATAATAGATACCCCCCTCAGGGAGTGGAAGAAGAGTGGACGGATTAAGCACTTGACATCTTTGGATGGAAATGTTGTCAGGCAAAAGAAGATGACACTGTAGGCGCAGGTGTCTGGCTGGAGACACGTGCTTGAGCTGGACTTGGTTGACGATGGCAGAGATGTCATGAGGGGCCAAAACAACCAGAGGGTGGCCAAGGACCAGGTCTGAGGTCTTCTCTATGAGTTCTCTCGCAGCAAAAACAGCCCTGAGACAGGAAGGAGTCCCTCTGGCCACAATGTCCAGTTGACATGAGAAATATCCAATAGGCCTCTGGCGGCCTCTTAAGTCATTAGTTTGGGTGAGCACTCCTGTTGCGTGGCCTTGTCTTTCAGAGACAAACAATTTGAAGGGTTTGGAGTAGTCAGGTAGGCCCAAGGCAGGAGCAGAGGCAATGGCCCGTTTTAAAGCATCGAAATTGGCCAGGGCTTCATTGGTTAGACAGAACGGGTCAGACTTAAGAGCATCATAGAGAGGTTGCATAAGCAGAGAGGCTTCAGGGATCCATGCTCTGCAGTAGGAAATGAGGCCTAGGAAGGCATGAAGAGACTTTGAAGTCCTTGGAGGTGGAATGTCCAAAACAGCTCTTACCCGGTCCCGAGTAAGATGTCTGGTACCTTGAGATAGGCAATGTCCAAGGAAGATCACTGAAGATTGACAGAATTGTAGCTTGATGAGTGAAGCTTTGCATCCTTGTTCTGCCAAATAGCAAAGGAGACTAAGTGAACACCTTTTAGTAGTGGGTACATCATCTCCACATAGCAATAGATCATCCACATACTGAAGCAGGACAACTTCTGGGTGCTCAGCTTGCCATGGGTCAAGGATGGTGCCCATGGCCTTAGCAAATTGACTTGGAGAATTGTGTGCCCCTTGGGGCATGACAGTCCAGGTATACTGTTGCATTTCATGAGTGAAAGCAAACAGGTATTGACAGGATGGGTCCAGTGGGACACTGAAAAAGGCATTGGCCAGGTCAATAACTGTGAAGAATTTTGCAGATGGTGGGACTCCCGAGAGCAGAGTATGAGGATTTGGTACAAGAGGGGTGTCCAGGACGGTAGCTTCATTAACAGCACGGAGGTCCTGGACCATCCTGTACTTCTCTGGTTCACCCTTTGGAGTTTTCTTTTTCACAGGAAATAACGGGGTGTTGCATTCAGATTTACATTTTACCAGGGCACCCTTCTCCAAGAGTGCCTTGATGTGGACAGAAATTGCAGCGGACTGTGCTGGTTTTAATGGATATTGTGGTTTTCTTGGTAACTTAGCTCCTGGAATAAGCTTTACCACCACAGGGGGAACATTTAGGTGACCTATGTCCTCTGGGCCTGAGGACCATAACTTAGCGGGCACCTGTGTTTTTAATTCCTCTGGGAAATTGGACCTTAATTCTGCTGCCCCCTCACGGGGCTTTTCTAAATGCAGCATCAGAGGCAAAGAGCAGAGGGCTGAAGTGTCTGATACAGACAGAGGTGTAAACATTTCTACCTGCCCATCCGGGGTAAAAGTGATGGATGCTTGCAGGCGTGAGAGGACATCAGCACCTAACAGGTTAATGGGGCATGTGGAGGATACTACAAAGCGAGCGAGCAGGCTAGAACCAACTCGCAGCGGAGTTGTTAAAGGGCTACGTCTTGGCTGGCCATCCACTCCAACACAAGAGACATCAATACTGGACAGGAAGGATGGGTCTGGCAGGTCTTGTTCTCGTAGAACACTACGGGCTGCACCTGTGTCAACTAGAAATGTGGTGGGGTGGCCTTCAATGGGTAAAGTCACTGTGGCAAGTGGCCCCCCTTTGTCCCCTGTAGACACTGCCATGACAGGGGTCACAGACACAGGCTTGCCAATTTCCTATTCATCGGGTTCCTCAACTATTGGAACCTGTTTGGTGGCTTTGGGAGCCGGGGCAGGCTTGGGTAGTTTTCTGGGTTCCCTTTGCTCCCTTTTAGGTTCTGGACAGTCATTCCTAAAGTGACCCTTTGCTCCACAATTAAAGCAATGTCCCCCCTCCTCCGGTCTGGGACCTCTTGGGGCTGGAGCGGAGCGGGATACCATGAGAGGAGCTGAAGTAGGTCTCCTTGGGGTCTGAACGGATTCCAAACCTCTAGCAACTAAAAGCAGGGTATCCAGGGGAACAACCTTATATTCAGGGCGTGCGGCAATGATTCCCTTGCGTATAGAGTCTTTAACACCTTGGACAAACGCACCTGACAGCATTTGTGAATGAATCTTATCTGTAAGATCAAACCCCAAATCTGTGAACATTTGATACAGTCTTGCATGAAACCTTTCCACTGATTCTCCTTTATCTTGAATAACATCAGTAAGGCCAGCAGCCTGATCCGCAAGTTTGTCCTTAGCCCATTCTCTTAATTGGGTGCAAAAAGTTACTCCAGAGGGGAAATCAACATCACTGCTGAGCAAATCTGTACTGAGGTGTCGGGCCATACTTGGCCAATATGCATCCCCTGCTTTGATAGCACAAATGCTCAGCAAATCACGCCATGCGGCGGAATAAGTCTTTTGAATTTGAACTATCCCCCGGTAGAAGGGCATAGGCTGTTTTTCTGGGTCAGGGAGTGATTTCATTAGAGCACTAGCTTGAGTGGGATTGAAAGCAACATATTTAGGAGGGGCCTGTTCTCCCCGACCCTTGTGGCCAAAAGGGTCATCGATAGAACGGTGAGTTGGGGCTCCCGCGGCAAGTTCCGATGAGACATGGGACACCCTGTCCATCTCGTCATCATCGAATTCTATGATATTGGCTCTTTTACGTGGTGCAGGGCCCGAATGAGGTGAAAGGATCGGTGGTTGGGAACGAGCCCCAGATGCAGGGGTGGCTAGTGAGTCATTACCTGGGGATAGGTAGTCACCGGGGATTACCGGCATCAGGGCCGAACTGGGGGCCGCCATATTGGTGGCCGGAAAAGGTACTACATTAGGGTTAAGGGAAGAAGTGGCGGCCATGTTGGAAGAGGGCACATCCGGGACAGACTGTGCCGGACTGGGCATGACCGGAACCTGGGGCGTGGCTTGGGGAGTGGGGAGTGGATATCCGGGATAGGGCAGGGCCATGGGATATGGGAAGGGGTAGGGCCAGGCTGGGGAGGGGAAGGAGGTGGGGTATTGAGCTGGGGTGGAGATGGGAGGGAACGGAGAGGGATTGGTAGGGGTGGGTGTAGAGGGAGGAGCCGGGGCAAGGGCGGAGGAGATGGTTAGTTGGGTGGAAGAAGAGGGGAGGGGGTCATGAACAGAGAGAGAGTGTAGGGCAGGAATGGCAGATGAAGTGTCAGGGGAAGGTATAGCGGGTAGCATAGGGATGGATGAGGATGATGGGAATGTTAAAGATGGGGCAGGGGAAAAGAAAGATCCATCAGAATTCAGGACCGGGCAGACAGGGGAGGTGATGGGATGGGTATTGGGAGTGGGGAACATAGTCAGCTGGCTATCACTTATTGCTGACTGAACCTTGGGGATAGACATTCCCTGGGCGCCGGTTTTGGGCGCTGGCTGAGGATAGACCCCAGCAACACAATTATTATGATACACAAACAATTTCACACCTTTGTGATTTATCTCTTCCTCAACCCAACCTTCTAGCTGAATAGCCTTCGCTACTCTATACCATGCTTCAGCAGTCTTTAATAAACCATTATCTGTAAGCCTGCCTTTCTTTTCTGTCAGTAACCTACGCCAACTTTCTGGTTGCAATCTTCCACATGTCGGTACAGCAATTCTACATACTTTTGCAATTTTTTCAACACCTTTAACCATTTCCTCACCCTCTCTGTCTTCGACTAAATCACATGCTAACCAGCCCTTACTGGGCTTGCTTAAATCCTGTCCCATAATCCCTTTACCCCTATACCAGCGTCCTAGATATAGAGAGAGAGAGGGAAAACTGAACAAGAACGTCTACAATGCTCGACTGCCACCCGAGAATCGTGGGATTTTCTCAGGTGCGTCTTCCCAAAACGTAGACTAGTCACTGAATCCGCCTACCCGGGGTGGTAGACACGGATTGGAGCGAAGTGAGAAGTGTGTGACCAATCACTTCTCTTTTTAAGAGGAATGGGAGTGGATAGTATAATAATATAGGAAGTATAGAAAAGATGAAAGACAAGGAAAATCCTTAGAGACAGACACAGGAGTTCATGAGACTCCTAATTAGACAAACAAGACAACAATACAATTGAAATACAGTGCATGCATCACAGTTCAAATGAAATCAACAATAATCCCTTTCCTTTACTCGTGTGCTTACTCCAAAGTCACCTCCCTCAACCCCGTAGTGTCTCCGCTCGGAGAACGACTTTCGTAAGTCTCACTACCAGCGGCCACGGAAAACAACTGACACCGGTCCGAGTTCCGTCAGCCTCTCTCTACTCTGCAGTCCACAAGAATGTGGCCACGTCTATCCTCACTCCCGTAGTGCCCCTATAAAACCCACTTATAAGTCTCACTACCACGTGATGCGGAAAACAAGCAATGCCTACTTGAATCCCCCCCAGGAAACAAAGTCCTCTGCCACAAGACTAAGCCCCCCTCACAAATAAACAGAAATACCATGTGCACAAAGAAGCTAGCTAGGCTCTCAAAGTGACACAAGAAGGATCACAGGAAATTATGAGTCTACACAAAATCCACAGTTCCAACACCCCTCTTTTTCCTTACAGCCACAGCCACGAGGCTCCTAAAAGAGGTAAACAGGTAAAGAAGACCCCCAGGAACGCATCCGCAGGTCAACCCCCCTTTTTCCTTACAACCACAATACCGTGGTTCCTAAAAGAGGTGAAACAGGCAACAGAGACCCCCAGGAACGCATCCGCAGGTCACCCCCCTTTTTCCTTACAGCCACAGCCACGAGGCTCCTAAAAGAGGTAAACAGGCAAAGAAGACCCCCAGGAACGCATCCGCAGGTCAACCCCCCTTTTTCCTTACAACCACAACACCGTGGTTCCTAAAAGAGGTAAAACAGGCAACAGAAGACCCCCAGGAACGAATCCGCAGGTCCACCCCCCTTTATCCCAAAAGAGGTAAAATACAAACAGATAGACAGACACACTGAAGACCCAGGTAAGTCCCCTCAGGTCCACCCCCCTTTATCCCAAAAAGGGGAAAACAAGCAAGACAGAACCCCAGGCAAATCCCCTGCAGGTCCACCCCCCCTTTATCTCAAAATGGGGAAACAGGCAAACGATTCAAACACACCCAGGCAACAGATAGACTAAAATGCAGGTAAACAAGTGAGTAACGAGACACCGGGCAAGATATTACCTGTCTTTGATGTCCTCCCGGGAAGCAGTCACAGACACGTGGACGGGTCAATCAAAGGGGCCGGAACGTACCGGTGGCTCTGCAGAAGTCTCTACCGTGTATCTGGAGGTGATCAATCTCCCTTCCTTCCCCCTGGATTCCTCCGTCCACCCTTGTCTTCCTTAGGACGGCTCACCGGCCGGACATAGCCCGATGCCCCACGTTGGGCGCCAAGTTGTTATGGTACTTTTTGAAAGTAAACCAAAATGTTCAAATGTCTATCTGTTCCTGTCCAAATCAATAAAATTAAATTGCGTATATACGCTGAAGTAATTAAGTCTGACACACGAGGTTCAGGTTAAAATAACTTCGAGAAAGTTTATTGGCAAGTGAAGAAAAAGCGGGCGCGCAGGCCCTTTTAAGAGGCATTTTGCGTCATCATTGATTATTAGAATATCAGCAAATAAACATCATCAATTGGATTAATTGTTAAGTGACGGAGTTAGTGTCTTACCTATTGGTTAATAAAATTAAGAGGTTAGTCCCGTGCCCACCCATCAGAGGTGGGATTATTCTGGACACGGGTGGGGGACAAGGGGGTCCTAAGCGTCATTTTACACGGTCAGTGATATCAGGCTTTATGTCCAGGTGCAAGGTCTCTTATGAATAGAACATTTCATTACTACTGTGTTCTGTGGCCTTCAAACTGTACTATCTTACAAGCTCTTAAGGAGTAGCCGGCAAGTCTTAAGGAGTAGCCAGCACCTCCTGGTACTTGTCCTTGAAGGAAACACGGTCTTTGTCTACTGTATTAATTGGGTTGAGAAGTTCAGTCACGTAATGTAGTTTTAAAATGAACAAGTTAAGTCATGAGGACAAAATGGAGGATTGAAGAAGTCAGGTTAGGAGGACAAAATGGAGGACGAAGTCACAGTATAAAGTTAAGATGGAGTTAGTACAATAATTCAATACAAGTACAATAATAATTTTTAATAATTCCACATCAGTATGATGTTGTATATAAGATATATACATATTATATAGATATAATATATGTATATATATCTTACACATAACTATATTTGTATTTATTAACATATTTTTTTGTATTTTACACATGCAGGGAGACTGCCTGTCAGTTCAGGCAGTCCCTCTGCAGGCAGCACTATGGACGCCTATTGCGGCCATGTGACTGCTCTTTCAGTTCGATCACATGGCCCGCGGGTGCCTAATTTGCCGAGGGGGGATTGTCTGGGCTGTCAGACAGTCCCCCCAGAACGAGAGGAACACCGATCGTCGTCGGGGGAACAGCGGCAATCTAGTAAGTAAGTAGGTCTTTGAGGATGTTCTGGGTACGTCCGTGGTCGTTAAGGACCATTTTTTCTCGGACGTAACTAGTACGTCCTCGGTTGGGAATGGGTTTAAAATTTGTATCTCCTGCTCTGTAAATTGAACTTTAATTACATACATGCTTCCTGCATTGTCTAGCAAGCTACTGACAGAGCAGGAGGTAAGAAATTCTAAATTAAACAGTATTTTCAAAACAGGAACTGTAAACATTAGATGACTTTACAGGAAGTTTTTGGAAGGCTGTGCAAGTCACATGCAGGGAGGTGTGGCTAGGGCTGTACAAACAAAGTGATTTAATGCATAAATGGCATTTCAGCAGTGAGACTGCAGGGGCATGATCTATACAACAAAACTGCTTCATTAAGCTAAGGTGTTTTGGTGACTATAGCGTCCCTTTAAAGAATGGGAATTATGTATAAAAAGTGTTGTATGCTGAAATGTGGTCCAGCGTACTATAAGTTGGGCTGTCGCCATACCTCCCAACATTTTTAATGGACAAAGAGGGACACTTTCATTTTAGGGGTGTGAGTGGGGGTGTGACCAGGGGCGAGGCTGTTCTGAAGCAGCCACAGAGGGCAGGCTTAGAGCTGAAATGTAAACATGAGCTGAAGTGGTCTGGATGCCTACAGTGTCCCTTTAATGACTCAGAGCACTGGCTGTGGCACTCTGAGTAATTCAGAAGCACTGGGGGACTACGAGGGTGTGGTTTGTACCTCATTTTGTTTTCTTGTAACTTTATATTCAAGATTTAGGAAACTATAGCATAATTCAGTTTAGACACGACAAAGCTGGACACTGGACGTCCTCATGGACCTTTAACTGAGTGGTGGAACCGCGAGGACACACTTAAAGAGGTCTGTACCTAATATTGGTGCAGACAATGGAGCTCCCCCACCTAACCCCCAGGGAACCACTCAACCCCTATAGAAGGTAAGCCTGGAGAAAGGGGTGGACATACATACACAGCACGTTCAGCAACACTTAAGCTCACCAACACACAACACTCAGCCACCATCAGACTCCTCTAGGAAACACACAATTCAGTAACCACACAGACACACACAGCCTTCCTCCATACAGTTCTTACCCTCCTCCACAGACACAACATTCAGCCACAACATACACACTCAACACTCAGAGAAACAGAGCCGAGGGCACAAGGTGGGAACCCCAATCTTGCACCCTGCCTAGGGCCCTGGCCCCTGGGCAACCATAATCTGACACCGTCCGATGAACAATAATAATAATAAAGTGTTGAAATAAAAAGATGTAGTCAGAAAGGATATCACTACTGGGGGTTCTTTTGTAAAATACTCACAGGTTGGTTTATTCGGTCAATGTTTCACTACAGATTATCAATTTACATCAAGTCCATGGAGTGCTGTCCTTTTGGACTATATATTGTTGTTGAATCAACCATTGTGCTATAGTTTGATGTTAGCCTTTAAGTGCAAAATATTTGGTTAGTATACAGGAAATTGGGGTTTGGTGGGGACTTTTTGTTACAATAAGAGTGATTGTTGCATGTTTAAAGGCAGCTGGAAACTAATCCTGTATTCCCTTCACCTTAGTGTCCCTGTCTTTAGTTACAGAGGTCCCCCCATTTTTCCAATAAGTTTTAATGAAATAAATGTTTTTAATAAAAAAATGTTGTCAGTGCCGAGGTTACCTCCACGATGGTCCAATCCAATGCTTCTCGTAGAGCCTCATGCACATACGCAGCGTGTGGTGGCGAGCATCCAAGCTTCCCCATAGAAAAATGCTGAATCAATGCTTTCCTAAGGGGGCTTCACGTCATGTGACTGAATTTTACTAAGTCAGTGCCGCTAGTGACTGTCAGGAAAAGAGCCACTAGTGGTGAATTTCTAAAAATTTGCAATATTTTACATTGCAGGATTAAAAGGACAGAACAACGCACACAGAACACCTCATTGAGATGACGTGGCCTGGGTGACTTCCGTGGTCCTTTAAGGAGAAGGCCAAGATGAGCAGAAATGTGAAATGAATGCAATACTATACCAAGAGAACATGTCTTAAATATTTAGATAGCATGGATAGATAGCATGGACTTGGACATGAAGAGGAGAAGAAAACGAGTAAAAACGGGTTGCCCAAAAGGTAGATCCTCAGATGTTGCAGAACCACAACTTCCATGATGCTTTGCATGCCTTTGCATGTCTTTAGAATGACAAAGTATCGGGGCGGGGCCTGAACGGCAACCTGAACAGTCGCATGGCGGCGGAGCTCCCACAATCATAGTTGAATTTAGGGAAATTCTTACGGATCCAATGCTCACTCTGATGCCGGGATACGCTGCCCAAGATAGGGGCACCCTGGCGAATCGACCGATACCGGACACCGATATTTCCCGCAAGCGTGACACAGAGGAGGCCCACTGCGGCCTGCGGCGGATGGGGATGGGGGGAGGCGGCCGCTCTCCTCGCCTCTACGCCGGGGGCACTGCACCCCTGAACACCCGCTCCCCCCCCTTAGGACCGGCGGGGGTAATCCCGGTCCAACCCCGCCAGACACAAAGGCCACGGCTGACACTGATGGCAGAACCTCACAAGCAACTCCCAGCTCCACAGGCCCACACTATGGCGGACACCACGGACGACCACAAAGGCTGTGCAGTGGGGAACGACACACTAACAAATCTAGATGCCATCTTCAACGCCTTTTGGGCGAAACTAGAAGACAGAGAGCGGCAGGCCAAAGCACAAACGAACCTACCCAGGGAGAGTCCCTCACGCCTCTGCCCGAGCCAAGCTCAACCCCGCTCAAAAGAAAGCAAACAAAGATGGCGACGAAGACGGAGACATCTCCCGCCTGCCCGCAAGAGGTTACACCGAGCGGCACTACAACCTCGAAGGGACCTTCAAGACCCATCTCAACCCAGCACGAATCGGAAAACTGCTGAGCAACCACCGAGTGGCAGACCTACATTGCAGCGCCGGAGGCCGACAAAACCACAGGGAGCCCTAGAGTCCCGGATAAGAGCACCACCTACCTGCATCGCGCCCACAGGTACCCACAGCGACGGGCAAACGAGCCCAATACGGGAACCTTTTCAGCCGGACTTTGCCATGAAACCACGGGACCCTTACGCATCCCTTACGCCCTTTCCCATGATGGGTATCGGGTGAAGAGAAACTCACATCGCAGGAACGCACGGAGGGTATTGGTTGTTACCCCTGCCATACTGAACGCTGGTGAATCCCTTCTGCAACCCTCTAAGCCGAGATAATTGTTTAACACTAAAACTCTGTTATATACCGCTCAAACGTTTTTGCAATTATTACTGATATCTGTATGTTCTTGCCAGATCTTCTTATGCCCACTGGGAGTGCTCCTAGTTGGCCGGCTACTGGCCATTCCCATGCCAAATAGCCGGCGTGTCTGGCAACCTACCTGCTTCCCTAACCTCTCGGTTACCCGAGACTTAAAAGCATGTTTTCTACCTATACACCTACTCGTATATAGTCAATTTACACTGTAGTAACGAATCCATAGGATATGCATGGAAAGCATGTGAAGCAGCAAATTACCTATAAGCGATTTTATAAGCATGTTTAAAAGCTTGTTCCACCTAAACCTACACACTAGGCAGCCCATAACTGTTAAGCTGTATTACTACTATGCTAAATATTAACTAATGCTTTAAAACAACATCTCTCTTGACCTACTAACACAAAAATGTGCGCTGATATGCTATTATGCCTTTTCTGTTCAACTCATTGTTCACTCTTTTCTTGCTATAGCTGGCAAGGCATAGCGAGAATGTTTGTAACCCTCATGCGCTTCAAAAATAAAGAATTAAAAAAAAAAAAAAAAGAATGACAAAGTATCATGGAAGTTGTAGTTTTAAAACTTCTGGAGATCTACATTTTGGGTGCCCTTGGTGTAGATAGTGTGGTAAAGTAGAAGGCCTCCATAACTTAGCTGGGGCAATGCTGCAATGCCCAAAGGGTAAATCCAAAGTGTCGATGAGTGTCAGTGGGTCTTGAGAACTGCAAATGATCATTTCTGGAAAAGGTGTTGATATTTCTTGTGCAGCAAATAGAGGGGGTTAGAGGACGTAGTGAAAAGGGGAAGGTGTTGTGAAGTGGTAGAATATATATGTTATCTTTTATCTATGTAAATAAAATACCTACCCTGTATACTTATTGCACATGTTTTACCTCTAATCTATTGTAATGTAACCTGTAAAATAGACTTGTTATAGCTCTGTAAATAAAGCAGAACTATTATGCGTACAATACCTTCTATTTACTGTAGTTTAACATTTACAATGGAAACTATTCCTGGAAGGGCCATTGAAATAAAATATATGCACATTGTATAATTGCGTCACTTACTCTATTACCCCTCCCCCTGAAAAGTCACCTACAAAGTTACCCTTTCACATCTACTGGCAGAGGTTGGTGTATTAACTCGAGTGTTAAAAGCAGAAAAGAAGCAGGCACTAGAGCGTTACATGTTTGTATTCCTAACGATATAGTGTTTCTGTAACTCCTGTACCCATCTCCATGGTAGTAAGGGGCTCTTATTTACTGCCAGCCCCAATTGTACTGTGTCAGCAGTAGTTTGTCTCATTATTATTATTTATAAAACACCAACAAATTCCACAGCGGTGTACAATTCTCATGAATCAGATTCATTTTTTTTCACTGAATTAATCCTTTGGTCTTTCCTTCTTATATTCTGTCAGTGGTTGACTGAGGATAATAAGAGTGGCTATGCCACAAAAAGTTTGATGTTGTTTGGATTTTTGTCGACGGTATCACATAAACCATTGTACACATTGTGAATGTATCATTCTTTATATTACTAAAAAAAAAAATAGGACAAGGGATCAAGTTGGTGGTCCTTTGCAGCCAACTAACGCAAGAACCTAAGATCTAAGAACCCACAAGTTTTGTTTTTTTCACTAATTCACTAAGAATTGTAACAGAAGTGCCAAGAATTGACCGGATATTTGCAAATCTTAGGCAAAATTAGCCGAACGGCAGAAAAAAAAATACAAATTGCTGTTTGATTCCCCCCTCCCCCCCTCCTATAATTCTCCTATATTAAAATACAATTTTCAATTCTCTTGTCAATCCCAGTTTAGCGGACAGTCCTATGGGAAATCAGAGCATGTGTGACATTTGGGGTTATTGATTACACTAAAAAATTGATCATTGCAGCAATTTTGCCCGATCAGCTATTGTTGGTCTAAAATCTTCAATTAATGCCTAATAATTCTCAGTTTAGTGAATCACTCTTAATGTGTATTGCACGAGCTTGCCTTTGTGTGCCCCTCAACGTATGAATATGTGATGCTCTTGCCATTAATATTGGCGTGTGGAGGAATGAGTGTATCTGTGTGTGTCATTATTTGCGCATACTGAAAAGATGTCTCATTCTTCCAGTGAATCAACACTCCTATTCACTAGGGAAGAATGAAGGAAACAGAGAAGGAGGCTCAGACAGGGAAAAGAGGGAGGGGAAGGGGGGGGAGGTAAGCGCAGGCAAATTAAGGGAGGGAACACATGGGGAGGGAGTGCTGGCAAGCGAGGGAGGAGCAGATGAACATAAAGAATAGATAAGGGAGGACAGAGGGTGAAAGGAGGAGGCGCAGTCTGGCTCTAATGGGTGGGCACGGAGTGAGTGACACAGGGAGTGGGGGGCAAGGAGAGGGGTGTAGACCTGTGACACATTGAGTGATATAGAAAGGGTGATTTTAAGCTCAGAAAGATGGTGGAAAACACAGGGAGGGGAGGATACAAAGAGCCCAGGGTGGTTAGAAGCACGCATGATAAGGGGGCCATTGCTGACTAACATTTCGGTGGAGTGTAGGCATAGCGGAGCTGGTGGGTACGCCCAAAAAGGCATTATGGGGGCAGGATATATGCGTATGTATATAGCGTGGGTATACATATATGTATGCATTGTACAGCGCTACAGAATTTGCTGGCGCTATATAAGTAATAAAATAATAATAATACGCATAGGCGTGCGCAGCCTATTGTATAAGGGTGTGCACCCTAAAGCACAAAAACACACGCCGCATATATATATATATATATATATATATATACTGCTGTGTGTGTGTGTAGACGCTGTGTGTGTGAGGGCGATGTGTGTAAGGGTGCTGTGTGTTTAAGGAGCGCTGTGTGTGTAAGAGCGCTGTGTGTGTAAGGGCGCTGTGTGTGTAAGGGCGCTGTGTGTGTGAGGGCGCTGTGTGTGTGTGAGGGCGCTGTGTGTGTGTGAGGGCGCTGTATGTGTGTGTAAGGGCGCTGTGTGTGTGTGTGTAAGGGCGCTGTGTGTGTGTAAGGGTGCTGTGTGTGTGTGTGTGTAAGGGTGCTGTTAGTGTGTATATGTGAGGGTGCTGTTAGTGTGTGTGTGTGTGTGTGTGTGTAAGGGTGATGTGTGTGTAAGGGTGCTGTTAGTGTGTATGTGTAAGGGTGATGTGTGTGTGAGGGTGCTGTTTGTGTGCTGTATGTGGGTGCTGTGTGTGTGTGCTGTATGTTTGGGGGATTGTGTGTATTGTGTGGGGGCCGTTTGGTAAATATCCCCCTCCCTTCTTACCTTATGTAGGGAGGGGGGACCTTGCTGCTGCTGCCTTCCCTGGTGGTCCAGTGGAGGTGGGGGCAGATTTCTTAATATCCCCCCTCCCTTCTTACATTATGCCTGGGAGGGGGGATCATTTCTGCTGCTGCTGCCTTCCCTGGTGGTCCAGTGGAGAGTGAACTCTAGCCTTGCAGGCTAGAGTTAAGTCTCGCGAGATTTGAGCGTTGCCGCGGTAACCACGGAAACGCTCAGAATCCCGCGAGAGGACCCGGCGGAGCTGCTGGCAAGAGCTCCCCGGGTCCTCTCCTGCCTCCCTCCCTGCCTGTGGGTCGGTGGGGAGGGAGGCTGAGAGCAGAGCCGGCGCTCGGATAGCGCCGGCTCTGCATGAGCCGACAGGGGAGATCCCGAGATCTCCCCTGCCGGTCTCAATACATAGGCGTGCCGCGGGGATTAGGGTGTGCCCAGGCACACCCGGCACACCCCGTGCGCACGCCTATGATAATACGAGTGAATGTGTGTATATATATATATATATATTATTTTCGAAACTGCGCAGTCCATGGCTGGCTTCTGGTTATTGGGCCTTTTGGATCACAGCCCGTGCTTTGGTTTAATAAAAGCTGTGTTTTAAAAAGCATCCATTGCTAATGGTATATGTAGAATTGCAGAATGAAGTCTTTATATCAACAGTGAATACAAGTATCCCTCAATCCACCACATATACAATCTGTCTGTGATCGTTTGCATGTCACGCTGGGAACTCTAGGATAGATGTGGAAACATTAATTCTTAGTAGTGCCCAGGAGGGACTTTCTGGAGTCCAATGTGAGATATGTGGCAGTAATTTCTCTCTCTCTCTCTCTCTCTCTCTCTATATATATATATATATATATATAAAAACTACTAATAATATATTATCATAATGTATACTACTACAACTACTAATAACAAATCAATTAAAACAATCACAATGCAAAAGGCATGTTTGCATTGTGATTGTTTTATTTGATTTGTCACTTTTCTGTTTGTTATTTTCTTTTATTTTCATTTTCAATTTTATTTGTATAATTGTTGCTGAAATCATTTGGAGAGTCCCTGAGGAAGTCATTTGGGGCGAAACATGTAGGATTACTCCTAGCAACTGATCTTGCTTTGTTTTTAGCATTTTTTATACATCAGTGTTTTTATATACACTTTATATAATAAACAGCAGTCTTTTTTCACCTGATATCTGAGTCCGGCTCTCCATACTCACAGCCTCACAGCTACAGGAAGAGGCGTTCTGGATTAGCCCCCCACTGACATCAGGGGAGGCACCCTTCTGCGATTTATTCTACCTAATCCTGTGAGTGCAATTTTATTTTGCGCCATTAATTCATGTAACACTATATAATATGTTCATTTGTGTTTCCTTATCTTATTTGTAGATCTACAGCTATATTCTCCAATATATTCACTGCTTTTGTACCACTTAGAAAGGAATATAGTCTGGTATATTCCTGGAGAAGGCTACTATCACTATCTATTAAAGGACCACTCTAGGCACCCAGACCACTTCAGCTTAATGAAGTGGTCTGGGTGCCAGGTCCTTCTAGGGTTAACCCATTTTTTCATAAACATAGCAGTTTCAGAGAAACTGCTATGTTTGTGAATGGGTTAAGCCTTCCCCTATTTCCTCTAGTGGCTGTCTCATTGACAGCCGCTAGAGGCGCTTGCGTGATTCTCACTGTGATTTTCACAGTGAGAGCACGCAAGCGTCCATAGGAAAGCATTATGAATGCTTTCCTATGTGACCGGCTGAATGCGCGCGCAGCTCTTGCCGCGCGTGTGCATTCAGCCGACGGGGAGGAGAAGAGGAGGATCGGAGGAGGAGAGCTCCCCGCCCAGCGCTGGAAAAAGGTACGTTTTAAACACTTTCCCCTTTCCAGAGCCGGGCGGGAGGGGGACCCTGAGGGTGGGGGCACCCTCAGGGCACTCTAGTGCCAGGAAAACGAGTATGTTTTCCTGGCACTAGAGTGGTCCTTTAAGATAAGTGTTTATTTCCATCACACCATTTATTTGTTTAAAGTGTTTGTTTGTTTGTTTAACGTAAATGTATAAAACACTGATAATGAATGTTCGGTTTGTGCATAAACTGGGTTTTAAAAGATTCTTGTATAAAGGCCGATGTGAAGGGTGTGTTATATGGATAGAAGATTTTATAGAGGTGATTTGTGTTCAATAAAGTAATGAAACTAGTGGTATCTTTATAAAATATTAATTTAAGGAATACTTTTATAAAAGACGGATATCAGAATTACTTTAGAAAAGTTTGAACTAATGGATATTTGTATAAAAAGACTGATATCAGGGGTGCTTATATGAAAAGTTGAGATTAGGGGTGACTATGTTAGATAACTTGATGTGTAGGATTTGGGAATTATTATATGTAGCGTTACTTAACTTATCCAGGGGCCAGCCGCGGTCCTCTCTTCGAGCTGCGCGCGGTCCTGCTGCTGCACAAGCCGCGCGCGGCTCATTCGACGACTTCAATAGGAATGCGGGCAGTGACCGCGAGAAGCGGTCACGTGTCCCGCCTGAATCTAAGAGCGCGCTGCGAGTCTCGGGCGTGCTCTTAAAGAGACAGTGGGAGCCTAAATTGCCAAAAGGCTCCCATTGGCCCATGTCATGCCACACTCCCCATATACTTACCATTTGGGGGTGTGGATATGACAGGAGCCAATCACATTAGTTTAGAAGCTATTTAAACTTACCTCTCCCTTTACTCCCTGCCCTATTGTGGTTTCTGTTTCAGTTCCCTTTAGCGCTTGTGGTGTTCAGTTGTGTTTCTTTGTATTGACCTTGGCTTTGTTTCTGACTACGTTATCTCTTTATCCTTATCTGTTCTGTTTGCCGGCTTGCTGTTTACTGTGTACCAGACCCCGGCTAGTAGTTTACACTGTCTCTCTGTGCCCTTGGCCTCGGATCGTTCCTGACTCTGTCTCCTCTCATATACGTCGAGTCTGGCCATTCTAAGGTCCGGTAGACGTATCTCTCCTCTGTGTTGTCTTTTGTCGAGTTGAATCCTGCGAGTTGGGGTATATTATCGTTACATTATAGACAACAAAGTACGCAACAATGTGCAATGTCAATCAACAAGGCCAGTAAGGTATTGTCATGTATAAAAAAGGGCATTAATTCTTGGGATGAGAATATAATATTGCCTCTTTATAAATCACTAGTAAGACTACATATTGAATATGCTGTGAAATTTGGGGCACCTGTTCTAAAAAAGGATATTATGGCACTAGAAAAGGTGCAAAGGCGGACTACAAAATTAATAAAAGGAGTGGAACATTTTAGCTATGAAGGAAGGTTAACTAATTTAAATCTGTTTAGTTTACAAAAACTCAGAGGAGATTTGATAACATACCATTATACAAATATATTCGGGGCCAATACAAATCATTGTCTGGAAATCTATTCACAAACCGGACTATATATAGGACACCAGGTCGTGCGTTTAGACTGGAAGAAAGAAGATTTCGTCTAAGGCAAAGGAAAGTTTTTTTTACTGTAAGAACAATAAGGATGTGGAATTCTCTGCCTGAAGAAGTGGTTTTATCAGAGTCCATACAGATGTTTAAACAGCAACTAGATGCATACTTGCAAAAACACAATATTCAGTTATATGATTTTTCAACTGTAGGGTAACAGCATCTTGATCCAAAGATAAATCTGACTGCCAAAAAAGGCAGATATAAATTCAGAGCAGGATTATCCATTAGGCGACCCTAGGCAGCCAACTAGACCCCAGGAATTAGACAGGGGCCCCAGAACCATGAATTATTTGGCCCTATGAACCATCCCTCTGTGAAGAATGAAGGTGGGCCCCAAAATGGCAACCTGGCTAGGGCCCGTGGGATCTTAATCCTTCTCTGAATAGCAAGTGTTGTTCTATAAAAGACTGATATGAGGATGTTTGTAAATAAGGCAGATATATCATATCATTGCACAAAAGATTTAATTTCGCATTGCCTGTGTTCAAATGTTCATGTGAAGGTTGTATATGTAGTGGATTAAGGGATACTTGTAGTCATTACTCATAGGAGAGGAACTTGTATTCACTATTGATATAAAGGGGTACTTGTCTTTATTATTCCTATGAGTGGACTTATATTAACTATTGATAAAGGGTACATATATACTATGTTGATATGAGGGGTAGTTGTATACAGTATTGATATGAGGAGTAGGTACATACAGTATTGATATGAGGGGTAGTTACATACAGTATTGAAATAAAGGTTACTTGTATACAGTATTTTTATGAGGGGTAGTTGTATTGATGTAAAGGGTTCTGATATTCAGTGTTAATATTAGGGGTGCTTATATTAAATAATGATAAGCTATAATGAAGGATATATTTGGTGTATATTAGAGATGGGAAAGGTTGATATATTTGGTGTATATTAGAGATGGGAAAGGTTGATATATTTGGTGTATATTAGAGATGGGAAAGGTTGATATATTTGGTGTATATTAGAGATGGGAAAGGTTGATATATTTGGTGTATATTAGTGATGGGAAAGGTTGATATATTTGGTGTATATTAGTGATGGGAAAGGTTGATATATTTGGCGTATATTAGAGATGGGAAAGGTTGATATATTTGGTGTATATTAGAGATGGGAAAGGTTGATATATTTGGTGTATATTAGAGATGGGAAAGGTTGATATATTTGGTGTATATTAGAGATGGGAAAGGTTGATATATTTGGTGTATATTAGAGATGGGAAAGGTTGATATATTTGGTGTATATTAGAGATGGGAAAGGTTGATATATTTGGTGTATATTAGAGATGGGAAAGGTTGATATATTTGGTGTATATTAGTGATGGGAAAGGTTGATATATTTGGTGTATATTAGAGATGGGAAAGGTTGATATATTTGGTGTATATTAGTGATGGGAAAGGTTGATATATTTGGTGTATATTAGAGATGGGAAAGGTTGATATATTTGGTGTATATTAGAGATGGGAAAGGTTGATATATTTGGTGTATTTTAGAGGTGGGAAAGGTTGATATATTTGGTGTATATTAGAGATGGGAAAGGTTGATATATTTGGTGTATATTAGTGATGGGAAAGGTTGATATATTTGGTGTATATTAGAGATGGGAAAGGTTGATATATTTGGTGTATATTAGAGATGGGAAAGGTTGATATATTTGGTGTATTAGAGATGGGAAAGGTTGATATATTTGGTGTATATTAGAGATGGGAAAGGTTGATATATTTGGTGTATATTAGTGATGGGAAAGGTTGATATATTTGGTGTATTTTAGAGGTGGGAAAGGTTGATATATTTGGTGTATATTAGAGATGGGAAAGGTTGATATATTTGATGTATTAGAGATGGGAAAGGTTGATATATTTGGTGTATTAGAGATGGGAAAGGTTTATATATTTGGTGTATATTAGAGATGGGAAAGGTTGATATATTTTGTGCATATTAGAGATGGGAAAGGTTGATATATTTGGTGTATATTAGAGATGGATAAGGTTGATATATTTGGTGTATATTAGAGATGGGAAAGGTTGATATATTTGGTGTATATTAGTGATGGGAAAGGTTGATATATTTGGTGTATATTAGAGATGGGAAAGGTTGATATATTTGGTGTATATTAGAGATGGGAAAAGTTGATATATTTGATGTATTAGAGATGGGAAAGGTTGATATATTTGGTGTATTAGAGATGGGAAAGGTTTATATATTTGGTGTATATTAGAGATGGGAAAGGTTGACATATTTGGTGTATATTAGAGATGGGAAAGGTTGATATATTTGATGTATTAGAGATGGGAAAGGTTGATATATTTGGTGTATTAGAGATGGGAAAGGTTTATATATTTGGTGTATATTAGAGATGGGAAAGGTTGACATATTTGGTGTATATTAGAGATGGGAAAGGTTGATATATTTGGTGTATATTAGTGATGGGAAAGGTTGATATATTTGGTGTATATTAGAGATGGGAAAGGTTGATATATTTGGTGTATATTAGAGATGGGAAAGGTTGATATATTTGGTGTATATTAGAGATGGGAAAGGTTGATATATTTGGTGTATATTAGTGATGGGAAAGGTTGATATATTTGGTGTATATTAGAGATGGGAAAGGTTGACATATTTGGTGTATATTAGAGATGGGAAAGGTTGATATATTTGGTGTATATTAGTGATGGGAAACGTTGATATATTTGGTGTATATTAGTGATGGGAAAGGTTGATATATTTGGTGTATATTAGAGATGGGAAAGGTTGATATATTTGGTGTATATTAGAGATGGGAAAGGTTGATATATTTGGTGTATATTAGAGATGGGAAAGGTTGATATATTTGGTGTATATTAGAGATGGGAAAGGTTGATATATTTGGTGTATATTAGTGATGGGAAAGGTTGATATATTTGGTGTATATTAGAGATGGGAAAGGTTGATATATTTGGTGTATATTAGTGATGGGAAAGGTTGATATATTTGGTGTATATTAGAGATGGGAAAGGTTGATATATTTGATGTATTAGAGATGGGAAAGGTTGATATATTTGGTGTATATTAGTGATGGGAAAGGTTGATATATTTGGTGTATATTAGAGATGGGAAAGGTTGATATATTTGGTGTATATTAGAGATGGGAAAGGTTGATATATTTGGTGTATTAGAGATGGGAAAGGTTGATATATTTGGTGTATATTAGAGATGGGAAAGGTTGATATATTTGGTGTATATTAGTGATGGGAAAGGTTGATATATTTGGTGTATTTTAGAGGTGGGAAAGGTTGATATATTTGGTGTATATTAGAGATGGGAAAGGTTGATATATTTGATGTATTAGAGATGGGAAAGGTTGATATATTTGGTGTATTAGAGATGGGAAAGGTTGATATATTTGGTGTATATTAGTGATGGGAAAGGTTGATATATTTGGTGTATTTTAGAGGTGGGAAAGGTTGATATATTTGGTGTATATTAGAGATGGGAAAGGTTGATATATTTGATGTATTAGAGATGGGAAAGGTTGATATATTTGGTGTATTAGAGATGGGAAAGGTTTATATATTTGGTGTATATTAGAGATGGGAAAGGTTGATATATTTTGTGCATATTAGAGATGGGAAAGGTTGATATATTTGGTGTATATTAGAGATGGAAAAGGTTGATATATTTGGTGTATATTAGAGATGGGAAAGGTTGATATATTTGGTGTATATTAGAGATGGGAAAGGTTGATATATTTGGTGTATATTAGTGATGGGAAAGGTTGATATATTTGGTGTATATTAGAGATGGGAAAGGTTGATATATTTGGTGTATATTAGAGATGGGAAAAGTTGATATATTTGATGTATTAGAGATGGGAAAGGTTGATATATTTGGTGTATTAGAGATGGGAAAGGTTTATATATTTGGTGTATATTAGAGATGGGAAAGGTTGACATATTTGGTGTATATTAGAGATGGGAAAGGTTGATATATTTGATGTATTAGAGATGGGAAAGGTTGATATATTTGGTGTATTAGAGATGGGAAAGGTTTATATATTTGGTGTATATTAGAGATGGGAAAGGTTGACATATTTGGTGTATATTAGAGATGGGAAAGGTTGATATATTTGGTGTATATTAGTGATGGGAAAGGTTGATATATTTGGTGTATATTAGAGATGGGAAAGGTTGATATATTTGGTGTATATTAGAGATGGGAAAGGTTGATATATTTGGTGTATATTAGAGATGGGAAAGGTTGATATATTTGGTGTATATTAGTGATGGGAAAGGTTGATATATTTGGTGTATATTAGAGATGGGAAAGGTTGACATATTTGGTGTATATTAGAGATGGGAAAGGTTGATATATTTGGTGTATATTAGTGATGGGAAAGGTTGATATATTTGGTGTATATTAGTGATGGGAAAGGTTGATATATTTGGTGTATATTAGAGATGGGAAAGGTTGATATATTTGGTGTATATTAGAGATGGGAAAGGTTGATATATTTGGTGTATATTAGAGATGGGAAAGGTTGATATATTTGGTGTATATTAGAGATGGGAAAGGTTGATATATTTGGTGTATATTAGTGATGGGAAAGGTTGATATATTTGGTGTATATTAGAGATGGGAAAGGTTGATATATTTGGTGTATATTAGTGATGGGAAAGGTTGATATATTTGGTGTATATTAGAGATGGGAAAGGTTGATATATTTGATGTATTAGAGATGGGAAAGGTTGATATATTTGGTGTATATTAGTGATGGGAAAGGTTGATATATTTGGTGTATATTAGAGATGGGAAAGGTTGATATATTTGGTGTATATTAGAGATGGGAAAGGTTGATATATTTGGTGTATTAGAGATGGGAAAGGTTGATATATTTGGTGTATATTAGAGATGGGAAAGGTTGATATATTTGGTGTATATTAGTGATGGGAAAGGTTGATATATTTGGTGTATTTTAGAGGTGGGAAAGGTTGATATATTTGGTGTATATTAGAGATGGGAAAGGTTGATATATTTGATGTATTAGAGATGGGAAAGGTTGATATATTTGGTGTATTAGAGATGGGAAAGGTTTATATATTTGGTGTATATTAGAGATGGGAAAGGTTGATATATTTTGTGCATATTAGAGATGGGAAAGGTTGATATATTTGGTGTATATTAGAGATGGAAAAGGTTGATATATTTGGTGTATATTAGAGATGGGAAAGGTTGATATATTTGGTGTATATTAGAGATGGGAAAGGTTGATATATTTGGTGTATATTAGTGATGGGAAAGGTTGATATATTTGGTGTATATTAGAGATGGGAAAGGTTGATATATTTGGTGTATATTAGAGATGGGAAAGGTTGATATATTTGATGTATTAGAGATGGGAAAGGTTGATATATTTGGTGTATTAGAGATGGGAAAGGTTTATATATTTGGTGTATATTAGAGATGGGAAAGGTTGACATATTTGGTGTATATTAGAGATGGGAAAGGTTGATATATTTGATGTATTAGAGATGGGAAAGGTTGATATATTTGGTGTATTAGAGATGGGAAAGGTTTATATATTTGGTGTATATTAGAGATGGGAAAGGTTGACATATTTGGTGTATATTAGAGATGGGAAAGGGTGATATATTTGGTGTATATTAGTGATGGGAAAGGTTGATATATTTGGTGTATATTAGTGATGGGAAAGGTTGATATATTTGGTGTATATTAGAGATGGGAAAGGTTGACATATTTGGTGTATATTAGAGATGGGAAAGGTTGATATATTTGGTGTATATTAGTGATGGGAAAGGTTGATATATTTGGTGTATATTAGTGATGGGAAAGGTTGATATATTTGGTGTATATTAGAGATGGGAAAGGTTGATATATTTGGTGTATATTAGAGATGGGAAAGGTTGATATATTTGGTGTATATTAGAGATGGGAAAGGTTGATATATTTGGTGTATATTAGTGATGGGAAAGGTTGATATATTTGGTGTATATTAGAGATGGGAAAGGTTGATATATTTGGTGTATATTAGAGATGGGAAAGGTTGATATATTTGGTGTATATTAGAGATGGGAAAGGTTGATATATTTGGTGTATATTAGAGATGGGAAAGGTTGATATATTTGGTGTATATTAGAGATGGGAAAGGTTGATATATTTGGTGTATATTAGTGATGGGAAAGGTTGATATATTTGGTGTATATTAGAGATGGGAAAGGTTGATATATTTGGTGTATATTAGTGATGGGAAAGGTTGATATATTTGGTGTATATTAGAGATGGGAAAGGTTGATATATTTGATGTATTAGAGATGGGAAAGGTTGATATATTTGGTGTATTAGAGATGGGAAAGGTTTATATATTTGGTGTATATTAGAGATGGGAAAGGTTGATATATTTTGTGCATATTAGAGATGGGAAAGGTTGATATATTTGGTGTATATTAGAGATGGAAAAGGTTGATATATTTGGTGTATATTAGAGATGGGAAAGGTTGATATATTTGGTGTATATTAGAGATGGGAAAGGTTGATATATTTGGTGTATATTAGTGATGGGAAAGGTTGATATATTTGGTGTATATTAGAGATGGGAAAGGTTGATATATTTGGTGTATATTAGAGATGGGAAAGGTTGATATATTTGATGTATTAGAGATGGGAAAGGTTGATATATTTGGTGTATTAGAGATGGGAAAGGTTTATATATTTGGTGTATATTAGAGATGGGAAAGGTTGACATATTTGGTGTATATTAGAGATGGGAAAGGTTGATATATTTGATGTATTAGAGATGGGAAAGGTTGATATATTTGGTGTATTAGAGATGGGAAAGGTTTATATATTTGGTGTATATTAGAGATGGGAAAGGTTGACATATTTGGTGTATATTAGAGATGGGAAAGGTTGATATATTTGGTGTATATTAGTGATGGGAAAGGTTGATATATTTGGTGTATATTAGAGATGGGAAAGGTTGATATATTTGGTGTATATTAGAGATGGGAAAGGTTGATATATTTGGTGTATATTAGAGATGGGAAAGGTTGATATATTTGGTGTATATTAGTGATGGGAAAGGTTGATATATTTGGTGTATATTAGTGATGGGAAAGGTTGATATATTTGGTGTATATATTAGTGATGGGAAAGGTTGATATATTTGGTGTATATTAGAGATGGGAAAGGTTGATATATTTGGTGTATATTAGTGATGGGAAAGGTTGATATATTTGGTGTATATTAGAGATGGGAAAGGTTGAGATATTTGGTGTATATTAGAGATGGGAAAGGTTGATATATTTGGTGTATATTAGTGATGGGAAAGGTTGATATATTTGGTGTATATTAGTGATGGGAAAGGTTGATATATTTGGTGTATATTAGTGATGGGAAAGGTTGATATATTTGGTGTATATATTAGTGATGGGAAAGGTTGATATATTTGGTGTATATTAGAGATGGGAAAGGTTGATATATTTGGTGTATATTAGTGATGGGAAAGGTTGATATATTTGGTGTATATATTAGTGATGGGAAAGGTTGAGATATTTGGTGTATATTAGAGATGGGAAAGGTTGATATATTTGGTGTATATTAGTGATGGGAAAGGTTGATATATTTGGTGTATATTAGTGATGGGAAAGGTTGATATATTTGGTGTATATATTAGCGATGGGAAAGGTTGATATATTTGGTGTATATTAGAGATGGGAAAGGTTGATATATTTGGTGTATATTAGTGATGGGAAAGGTTGATATATTTGGTGTATATTAGTGATGGGAAAGGTTGATATATTTGGTGTATATTAGTGATGGGAAAGGTTGATATATTTGGTGTATATTAGTGATGGGAAAGGTTGATATATTTGGTGTATATTAGTGATGGGAAAGGTTGATATATTTGGTGTATTAGAGATGGGAAAGGTTGATATATTTGGTGTATATATTAGTGATGGGAAAGGTTGATATATTTGGTGTATATTAGAGATGGGAAAGGTTGATATATTTGGTGTATATTAGAGATGGGAAAGGTTGATATATTTGGTGTATATTAGAGATGGGAAAGGTTGATATATTTGGTGTATATTAGAGAGGGGAAAGGTTGATATATTTGGTGTATATATTAGTGATGGGAAAGGTTGATATATTTGGTGTATATTAGAGATGGGAAAGGTTGATATATTTGGTGTATATTAGAGATGGGAAAGGTTGATATATTTGGTGTATATTAGAGATGGGAAAGGTTGATATATTTGGTGTATATTAGAGAGGGGAAAGGTTGATATATTTGGTGTATATTAGAGATGCGAAAGGTTGATATATTTTTCTGAGTGTGACAGGTGAGGAGACCTATGTACTCAGCGATAAAGGAGTGGGCGGGGATTAGACTGAGTGACATGCACTGGGTGGGTCCTACAGATTGAGTGACACTAGACGGGGCACGGTGTTCCGTTTAAAGGACGCGAAGTGGGCGTGCCGCTTTGTATGAGTGACAGAGTGGGCGGGGCTGCCATTCCCAGTCACCCAGTGGGCGGTGTAGACAGGACTCCGCCCCCGGTGGGAGGGGCCGCTCTCAGTCGGAGGGTAGGAGGAGGGAGGCTACGCCGGCCGGGCGTGAACCTCAAATCCAAGGAGAGATCAAACTTCCCGGCCCGGCGGTACCAGGGGGAGCGCTGACAAGGGAGGAGCGGGGTACGGGGGTCACACTGAGCGCCACGGTCCATCCACCACCCCCCTCTATGTGAGGGGGGGCCCCGGACACAGGAAGACCCCATAACCACCCTAGAGGGGGGGTCAGAACACGGTGAGTACTACCTCTGGGGTGACTGCAGGGGGCAGTATGCATGAAGCCACACTCAGACAGGGACACTGGGCTCATCCAGTGGGACTCAGCACAATGAATGGCTAATCTGGGGGGGACTACAACTCCTTTGATTCTCAGCCCGCCACTGACAGGCAGAGCACCATGGGATATGTAGTCCTGAGCAGCTGGAGTGCCAGAGGTAAACCCCCATTACTCTCCCATCCTGGGAATGCCTGTATTCCTGTATATACCGTGTTTTGGGTGAGCAAGGAGGAGTTTCTTCCTTTATTACATTTCTGTGATTGTCCCCCATTTGTTTGTAGGGGGGTCCCTTTTTAATCTCCAATTTATTTTAATTTTATTACCCCACCTGTGCCTCTCCTATTCTCTAATAGAAGGGGGTATACAGGAAAGCTGGGGGCATTTTCTGGGTGGGAATACTTCCAGGGGTACACAGGTGGAGAGGGAGGGAGGGGCGCATTTTTTGAGTTTATTGTTGTACTTGATATACAGATTGTAACAGATTTATCTAGATCAGCTAAATAACTAATGGATATTAGACTCCTGTTTTATAGATACATTACATGATACATTGTGTGTGTGTGTGTATATATATATATTAGTTTTAAAGGGATGTTTGTGGAATGCTATTTTGATGTGGAGAAATGAATAAGTTCAGCTTTATATTTTAATACTCAGGAATAAAAGGTATATTTTGGTCCTACTTTCACTTTGAAACATGTAGTGATTCCAAGTATCTTTGTTTCAATGGGTGTGTGTGTGTGTGTGTATTGGTCTAATCATCCATATACTGTGTATACAATAGGACATTTTTTATGTGTCCAGTCATGTTCTTCATCACATAATATTTCCAAATGTTTGTATTCTTTATTTATTATTATTATTATTATTATTATTATTATTATTATTATTATTATAATAGAATTGCAGTCGAGAGACTAAAATATTTAGCTATTATCTACGAGTACATATTTAGGCAGAATCTCATTATTTGGCTTGAAAGGCTTAAACAGGATGCCTGGTCCAATTAAGCAATTCCTTTGTCAAATGAATTCATTACTCTAAATCCTGAGAGATGATACGCTTTAATCAGATGTGGCTGTTAAAATGTATGTACAACCTATCCTATTGTACATGAGAGATATACGGTTGCTGTGATTTCAGTCCTTTAATGTAGGCCTCTCAGTGGAACTGGTTTGTGGACCTGGCAATATTGACCGTATACTATATTATTGTTCCTGCCTTTCCAGCTTGCTGTGCAGCAGAGAAACAAACCCCCTTGGAAATATAGTTCCTGTGTGGCTGCACTCCTTGTTGCAGTTTTATAAACCCTGTGGATATTCCCCAGGCTAACATATTTGGTACACCACCCCCTCTCTTGCGACGTCTCCCATCCCTCTTTTTGGGCATGTTGTAGCCTGCTTGCATCTTTTGCTTTACTAGTGTCTGGCTCACCATTTGTTTCTGCTGTAAATGAAATTGACAACAAACCCCCTCCCTTTTTTTTTTTTTGAAAGGGAGCTGAAGAGGGTACTCCCAAGAATCTACGGATAATCTGACACTGATGGGTTGCAGTTTAAAATCCCTATGAATCAGGCCTTCTTTCTGCACACTTGTTCATTTAATTTTTTAAAAATTATTTTTGGGGGGTGGGGGTTGGAAATATAAGTTTGTTATAAAACAATGTTATCTTGCTTATGGTCGGACAAAGCAAAACTCTTGATTGGGGAAACTATTGATAATGAAACAGGAACGCAATGGTATCAAAGTGGAAGTATAGCTAGACAATTAGGATTTATTATCGCTATTGGCACGTTATCTGACCTGTGCAATTAACCAGATCCTCTACTTTGCTCTTAATGCCAGAGCTGTAAGAACTATGTTAAACCTGGTTTCTGTTTTGTCCATTGTCATGCACCCTCCTCTTCCAAAACATACTTGTATGAGCTTCTCATTTTATCCCATAGTTAAATCTCCACAAAGATTTTACAGAAAAGAAACACCATTTCACACTAAGATTTTTTTCTGTGTATAATAGACCATATTTGGTCACGTGATCTAGTTGGTAGAATGCAAACTACAGGCACAACTGGTAATCTCTCGTCCAAAGCCTAAACTAGAAGATATTTTAGGGCTAGACTGATTATTCGTTCCGCTGATTATTAGAACTGGTATTCAGTATTTTGCTGATAATCTGTATCTGCCTTGTAATTTGCCGATGTTACCTATAACATGCTCACCATACCCTATCCTTCTGAACCCAGAAACTCCAGCCGCCAGTCAATGTAGCACCATGTCGTGACCTCACGTCGCCCCATTCTGTGAGTGCCTCTTCAAAACTTTAAAAGTTCAGAATATCGGTCCCCAGTTATCAGCAATTGGCCCGAAAGGCGTCCAATATTTGGTATTGGCTCTGGAAAAAAATATATCAGTCGATCCCTAATTTATTTTGTCCTCTCCTACACTTTACGCGTGCTTGATGAGGGCACCTTCCTCACAAATGCCCCTCAAAGATTCCTGTGATTTACTTCACCCTCGGCCTGCAAACTTTTGACTCCGTTTCCCATTATAACCTGTCGATTGTAAGCTCACAAGCTATCTTGTCATGCACATTGTATAAAAATGCTAGATGCTAAACGCAGGGACCCCTGTTGCAATTGTCTTTGAAAGTGTAGTGTATTTTGTATAACTCCAGTTGTGAAATGTTGCCATTTTATAAATAATATTGAAGACTGAGTGCTAAAAAGCAATATTTTTTTTATTATTTTTTTTTATGCGCCTGCTCACTGCCTCTCAAATACCAACTTTTTTTTAAGGTACACATACCTCCTTTTTATTCAAAGTGGCACACGTCACTTTGCTGGTACTTGATTTTCTTTTTAACTCTGATTTAGGAAATGGACCTCAATTTCAAAACGGGAAAGGTATGTGCGTGCTTCAAAATGCATACTGCAGGTAATTGTCAGTTTAAGTATACCCAGCAGTGAGCATTTTTTTTTCTTTGCATTCCAGAGATAAATTACGCATTAAAGCCTTCAGGGCACGTTAAAATGGAAAATAATGTTGTAAGTCGTAATGCTTAGATTAGGGTCAAAAACTCGAGAGCTGTGTTTCCTAAACTATTGCTGCTGGTGGTTATTGTTTGTATGTGATTGTCAACATATCTTGGTAACATTTTCTTCAACATCAAGAGAAAATGGTGTATGTGTGAGTGTATATATTTATTAAAAAAAATACATAAAAATAGATTGTGGAAAGTACCATGTGTGTGAAAGGAAGGTTTCTATTTTGCTTTAAAAGAAGAGTATTCATCAGTGCAGACAGACCGCTTTGTGTATGTTCTTTTTATTATGTTTGTATTCCTGTAAACTTAAAATGTCATTCCAGCACCCCAGTCTTCAAATGCCCTAATAATCGCTTTCTTTTGTTTGTTTTTTTTCTTGCACCCTTCAAATGTTTGTTAATCCTTGCCTTATGTTGATGTGATTGGCTGTGATGTTCTGGTACGTACCCTGCCTTTACACCAAATAACACTTTAAGGGTTATCATCGAAACCTTAGACCAAAAGAGCAGAATTTGAAAAATTGTCAAACTTCATTTTTTATTTCAGCTGGGCCATTTTGATTCTAGCCTGCAACTTACAATTGTTTTAAAAGGAGCGTGTGTAAATCATACCTAATTAAACCTTCACTGAAACTCCCATCATTCCAGGGCATTTGCGTGATTTACTATGTTTAACCACACTATACAAACAAAGCAAACTAAATTCTAACCTGTGCTTGATCGCTAGCCCTAGTGTGCACGTAAATCATGTATGTAGTGCCAGTGCATGGCCATAGAATGTAAGCTCACCTGCCAACGTCAAGGCAAACCTTTTCTTCTTCTGTACATTTAACCCTGCCCTGCATCTGTCACTGTTTTTGTCTTGTGAACACCAAGAGTCGGCTTGCTTCTTAGCTGATTTTTTACAGACAAGGTGAGAGAAATGTAATTCAGGATTAATTTATCAATACAGGCAATAACTTGCTCTACCAAGATGCTGACCCTGTGAAAGAACATCACGTAACTTGCTAAGCTTGTGATCTCTGCATGTTGAAAACAAAAATAGGTTACCTGTATATTTCGTAATTTTATTCAATGTTACGTTACCGTAGTTTACAGAATTCTAATCGTGACAGGTCAATCACAGTAATGGTGGCTTATATTGTGTAAGCGTTTCATAAAATAAGACTAAATCATTGTTAACCTATAGGCATTGGACAGGTTATATTGGGAATAATTTAAAAACCCCACTATGAATGGGTTTATCCCTACCGAGCTCCACTGATTGGTAGTAATGGACACGTCAACAGGCTATAGACGCAGATTCTTAAAACCTCTAATTTTAGATTTTTAAGAAGTCAAACAGACTGAATCTACTAAAGACTGAGCAAAACAGTCTCATAAGGTGCCAGGTGACTTTCTCTAAAGTTTACATAATAAACTGGTGATACTATAGCATAATCCTAAAGCGTTTGGTCCAATAATAGTATTGTAAGATATTCTGGTTGACTGTCCTTTTTAGGTGTTGTATTTACTGTTCTCAAAGTAGTAGTGCTTATTCGAGCGGAGTACCCATCAGTCTGGTTAAATTTGCTGTTGTGTGTGGAATGTGTCTACTAGTATTTTTGTAGGAGAGCTGCCTTTCCATTTTGCTTGGAACTTAGGGTTGTAGTTGATATGTTCTGCTATCAAGTTTAGGCTTCCAAAGGAATCGAAGTTGCTGTTCTGTGTGACTTTGACGAGCCCTAACATCTTAATTTCTTTGGCTTATTCTGGTAACTCAACCCATTAGTCTTTTGCTGCATTATAAGTGTGTTAAGCCTATTTCCATAAGTGGTTACGATTGTCTACTAGACGAGGGAGAAACAAATGGACATGTTATCAAGGTAACCTTTCATTACGTCTAAAAAGGAATGTTTTGGTGGTGTTTTACTGTACCATTCTATTTATTCAGGGTCGGAGACAAACAAATTCCCTTTATTACAGTTGAAGAGAAACTCTAAGAGCTAAATGCTATGTGAAATGTTGAATGAACAAGCATGTCTGTGATTATTGAGCTTACTTTGTAGTATAGTATTGTAGTGTGTGTGCGACAGTCTTCGAGTATTATGGGAATTGCGGTTCAGCTTGAGCTGGAGAGCGCTTTGAAAATCCTGCCCCCTCTCTGAACAGAATGTATTTATACTGTCAACTGAGTCCCTAGTACCACATTCTATTCTTCTCCATTGTCCGACAGTTCCATAAATCAACAAAAATGCACACATGCAAAGTAATGAGGTATTGCAGTTTTTCTGTTTTTCTTTTTTTTTTTATTATTTTTTTTTTTGGGACTCATCACTTTGTAGTGATGAGCTTTTGCGGAGTCCTCCCTTTATCACGTCAAAGCACACTAAGACATGTAAGGTGCATGTATATATGCTGCTTCCCAGCCAATACTGTACATTTCTGAACATGGTAGGTGTCTGTTTAATTGCAAATTCCAGGATCCTCCGTTTTCCTTTCTCATTCTATGTATGGTGATGGAGTAGAATGTCTGTCTGTCGTTATTTTTATTTATTTTAATTAAAATGCACTGTAAGAGGTGTAAATTATGATCTTGGGTATGCAAGTTTGCCCAAATCAATGAGCCCCACAATTTACTGACTTCAAGCCTATTTATTCAATAAACAAACACTCTCAGCCCTCCTCTTTTTATTTAATTTGGCTTATTTCCTAGGGATAGCACATCTCTGCGGCTTCTGCTGTCTTTAGCAATATTGTTGAGTTCCCTGTAGGGAATTACTGGTGTCCTCCTGGAAATCCATTACTGCGGGCCAATTAATAGCAGGAACTGTGCACTTTAAGAGGTATAGATGTAAAGATATGAGTTTGAGTCTTGTCCATTATCTACAGAGTTTAAATGTCATACCTTTTTTGTTAACATACACTTCCTGGTTCTGCCATATTATTTATTTACATTTGCTTATTGGGAAGGGGTTACAAGATTATACCTGATGGGTGTCTATGCTATAAACGTTGTAGAATACCTCATAGTTTTATCACAGACTTCATTAAATTGTGAATTAACTTGATGCTTGCATGTACGTGTAATCACCCAGTCTTCCACAACATGGGGGTTAATTCAGGTTTCAATTTCATCTTGCATTGTAGTTGCACCAAAACATAGGCTCTAACATATTCCATTGTTCTGTATGATGGATAAATACATTTATATAAATCGAAACCTAAAGTAAAAGGCGCATGCATGGTCCCTTCTATAGCTCGAATGGATCGAATGGTGAACTGATGCAAACTACTGCCAGGGGTTTAATTTATCTCTTCTGATGAATATAACCATGTATCTCAAGCTCGTAATGAGCAGTGGTTTAAGGGATATGTTCTTGCACTTCATTGACCGTAATAGGATGACTAGGATTGGGATAATCTGGGCAGAGAATCCTGCAGGAAATGACAAATTCTGGAGATTTGGGAGAAGTCCTTTTTTATAAAAAAAAATGTTTATACGTACATTGTTTTTGAATGCAATATAAAGATGTGTTCACTTCCTGGGGTGTCCGTTTACGAGGTGCTGAGGGGCCGTGCTCCAATAAAGTTTAAACCACTTTAATCAAACTCTGTTTTTGAAGGACTGATCCTGCCCGAGTTTTTAAGTCTATAATTAAAATTGTGTATCACTGAGCTAATTACTACCGGTTATCTTGAAATCTAAGCATGTGTGCAGCTCTTGGGGACTGGATCTGAACTTTTATAGCATACATAAACATACTGCTCATCAGACTGGAACTTTTCACGGTTTATAATTCTTGTGCAGGAAAGCTTTGGAGACTTTTTTTTTTTTTTTCCCTTCACCTGCTTTATTTAGGATCCCTATCTTAATATAGGTTCCTTGTTGTCAATCCTCCTTGGACAGCATTTGGGAGCATGCCTTCCCTTCTGCTGTGTCATTAGGCCAACAGGACTCTACAAGTCTAGTAGAGTTATTTACTAAATGAGAATTCAAAGTGAATTTCACATTTTAAGGCCAGAGTAGCCGATATGAAAGCATAGCTGGCGTAGCTGATATTTCCAGTTTGGCTAGTCTAGTCCGGGTACCTTTCGTGGTCCTTCTTATTTGAAATTCACTTTCAATTCTCACATCAGTGAATAACTCTGACCTTGAGCTAAGGTAGGTACTATTTAGTAGAAGTAATTATAAAAGAGTGGTGTGATAATACTTGGGAACTCTGTTGATCTATTTGGGAGCTAAGCTCCATTTGGTCTTCACATACTGCACAGACAGATTTACCCCCCCCCCCCCCCCATCCACGCTGTTCTTGGGATACAACCCATTTCTCCCAAAATGGAGTTCCCAAACCTTGCTTCCCTTAAAGGGACACTGTAGGCAACCAGACCACTTCAGATCATTGAAGTGGTCTGGGTGCTGTGTCCCATTCGCATACCCACGTGTTTTACTGGGCATGTTCAGGAATTTCACAGCATTATCTAGTGTGGGCAGATGACGTGACTTGATCTACCCACACAAAGATGACGGCGCCCATGACCTAGGTACGGGCAGAAAATAAAGTTTAAAAACTAGGTAATGTGGAGGGGTACTTAGGGACATTTGGGTGTGACTAGAGGGACAATTAGATGTAGTGGAGTCGGGAGTGGGGGTTAAAAAAACAAACAAAAAAAAAACTGGATTTGGCCATGACAGTGCCACTTTAACCAGCACCAAGTGCATTAAAACTCTGCACTCAGAGCAATACCTCCACACTATGCTGTAAAATGAACTCCAAATATAGTGCATTCAAATTGCAGTCACATATTATGTAATTGGATGTTAGTTCTCTCTCAATATTACAGGAGACTCAAGGCTGGCTGGCAATGAAAGGGTGTCAAAATTAGAGATGGGGCTTAAGCCCAGGTTAGCTCTCCTAACGATGCATGAGTCAGTGTGAGTGTCTGAGTATAGCAAACTGTAGGACTCACCACGAGCGTCTCCGTAGTCGGCAGCATAACACCCAGGTTCCTATTTAGGAGGCACACTAGTCCCTATTTGTAGACACTAAAAGGAGCCAAAGACCATTATAGACTTCAGGGTAAAATACACATAATGGCAGGAACCTACTGTAACATTTTAAGTTCAGTGGGAATTATCTGTGAAGAACTCAGGTGCACAATTTGAAGGTACAGCAATCGTCACGGAAACCAATGAAATATTCCTTCAAATTGCTCCACTTTTAGAACTCTGAGCATTTAATTTCCACTTGGCTTCACTGCCTCTTTGTTGAAAGCCTAGAAACGTTGCCTATCCCTGGACTAGACTGACAGGATTTGAAAACTTCCTTCCAGGTGAGCTGGCTCATTCTTTGTACAATTTGTGGTTTGGTCAGGAAGAGGGTGGATCCTGGCTCTTAACAGTAAGAGTTAATGCAGGTAATAGCAGGGTTAATAGGGGTGCAGTGACACGCAGGGTGTGATTTTATCCTGTGACTCAGATTCACACCTTATGATGGAGTCTCCTGTCACCGTGTACTGGTGTCTTGATGTATACTTCCTCTAAAAATAAACTGCTTTATATAGTGCTGTTGAGCATGTCATTGAGTAATCGACAATACCGCATTATATAACAATGCTGAGTATCTATCTCTTAAAGACTAACAAATCCAACTCTGCCTGACTCTGAGTATCTACACATATTTTAGTGTTTTGGTCATTGAATGGTAGATTTTATTGAGCCAGTCAAGGCACCCAAATAGCTTGTGCTCATGTATACATTATGGTGCCAAGATGTCCCCTGTCACTGTTCCCTGCACCTAGTGTTATATAACTGCAGTGATTTGCAAAAATCACACAGCTATAAGCCCATTCCTCAGTGACCGTTTTCAGAGGGGGAACGTGTACTCTACCAGTACAAATATTTGTAGCTCACAGTGAAGGAGTGCAGTCCACAGTTGTGACTTTGTTTCTTTCACCGAATTCAGATTAGTGCTATCGGCGTAGTGATAGCTGGTACAGTAGGTGTTGGGTTGGATACGAGTTCCATTCATCTAAACCAGGGGTAGGCAACCTTCGGCTCTACAGATGTTTTGGACTACATCTCCCATAATGCTTTTACAGCCATATTGCTGGCAAAGCATCAAGGGAGATGTAGTCCACAACATCTGTAGAGCCGAAGGTTGCCTACCCCTGATCTAAACTGATGAATGATATTGCTGAACTCAATGTAAATGAACTCCTACTGGGAGGGTTGTCCCCTTTGTCTGAAGATGGATGAACAGCTTGTAAATAGGGGTAAGTGCGGAAGCTCCTAATTGGTGAGGAGGGGTAAAGGGAGGGGTAACTCTGCTTCTAACTGTGTTGTGCAAATACAGTAGCATTAGGAACTTTAAAAGATATACTATATATTTTAATGCAATATTTGTATTGCTTTGTCTATATAAGCATAAAAGGAACACTCCACGCACCATAACCACTAAAATACACTGAAGTGGTTATGGTGCATGGAGTATTTTGGTATTCTGCCATTGTAAGCAAACCGTTTTAGAATGGTCTTAATTCTTAGCTGGAGTCCCCCCCCCCCCCCCCCCCCCCCCCCAATGACAACTGATACAATCTCCTAAGCAGAAGCTTCCATTACCTCCATAAGGTCTAGCTCATTGGCCTAGCTCATTGTCTGAGAGTGTCAGCTGATCACTCTGAGCCAATGAATTAAGCCTTGCACTGCGGGTCTTAGCTCAGAGACCTTACAGCTCTCTTTTGAAAGCAGTAAATATAGGGATTGATGCCAGCACCCTTCTAACCCCGTTTGACTGCTTACAGTGGGGAGGTGCCAGGACACCGCTGGCACAATAACCACTACAGTACTCTGTAGTGTTTGGGGTGTTCCTCAGAATAACTGGGTTTACATTTAACTGTAATGTTCATTTTAATGTTTTATCTGTATTGTAAATTACTCACAATATCTGTTTTACATTCTTAGGTGGCTATATTAACCTATTTCACACAACTCTCTGATTAAAAAGTATTTGTTATGTTGACCCCAGTCTGGACAATCTTTTGGTAGTGTGTTTGGGCTGCATTTCTTCTGATGTGCACCTGTATTGCCAAGAACAGCCATCACTACAAAATAATGACATTACTCTGTTGCTATGGGTTTCAGAATGTCCAGTCACAAGGTGTATTTACTAACCTCAGGATGTGGGGAGGAGGTGGGCTGTAAAATATTAGGCCAAATAGAAAAAAAGTGGAGGTTTTTTTTTTTCCTACTCTATTTTGGTGTAAGCCTTCTGCCGCTCTGTCAACATGTTCCTACTCGTTTCTCTTTAGTGAGTAAACACTAAATGTGGCTTTTAAATTATTGTTGCATCCCATTTGTCTGGCACCATCTGAGTTGCACGTGACAAAATATTTGACAGTCGCTTCCTTGTAAAACTTTATCACACACACCACTCATCCCCTTTATCCCAGCATCCTCCGAAACTACTTGACTTGTGTGTGCTCATAGCTTTTGTGTGTTAAGTTATTAGATTACATGTTTATATATAAACTAAATCTTTATTATTTTACCCAAGTCATGTATTTAAAAAAAAAAAAAAAAATTTAATTGAACTATTTTGTGTGTCTGTCCGTGTACATTCGCAAGCATATTAAGATCTATAAATCTTTGATTCTAACATTTGTAAACCCTATTGAAATGATTGTGCGCCTTACAACCTAAATATGGGCTAACGTAGGATCCGCAAGTCTCGACTTGTCAAATACTTTCAGACCTCTTTTCTGCAACCTTGATGCTCTTTGTTTTTCAAACCATTTCTGTACCCTTTCTTTCTTTGTATTTTTTTTTTTTTTTTTTAGATTTTTAGCTCCTTCTGTATGTACCCTTGCTTGGCCAACCCATTGCATTCTCGCTGAATCGTCCGCCTTTCCTCTGACCACTTTTGGCCTGCCAACAATTTGACGCATACCATGTTATATTAAATTAATTTTAAAAAAAAAATTCCCCTTGTTTGTTTCCTCATTTCTGTGGTTTCCGTGGGCATCAATTAGTCTAAATGGCAGAGGGCAGAGCTTAGGAGATTGAGTTAAAGGGAGTGCTACCCACGGTATTGAGTGGGTGGTACAAAGCGGTCAATTGTCCATTGTTAGTGTGGTCTCTGTATAAACTGCTTTTTCATAATGATAATATTTTGCAGATTTATTGTTTTGTCCATATTGTTCGTAGTTCATTGCTCTGACATGACACATGTAGGCTTAGTGTGTTTAGAGTTTCAGTTGATGGCAATTCCTCTTTTTTTTTTTTTTTTTTTAAATGTTTTTTTTTTCATGGCATTTCTGTTTGTGTGGTAGGTGGGTACATCTGTACATTTCATGCCCTGTGCCACCTCTAGCCTGACCCCCTCACCCAGACCCAGAAATGGCTGAAAAGGTTCTTTGTTCCTCTGTCTAGTCTTTCTTCTGTCTTTCTCTGACACTTATCTCCCCTCCGCTTCCTGTAAACCACGCTCACCACTCGCTCAGCATTTTCTTGTGCCTTTTATTCCATTCAATCTTGTTTTTTTTTAATACTACTTTTTCTCCCTCTCAGTTGGTCCCGTGATCTGTCTCTTGTCATCTTTTCCACTCTCCTACTCATCCATCCCAGCTTGTCTTCTCTGTGTCTAACCTTCTTCTCTCATTGCAACTCCTTTCCATCTTTGCATGCTCTGCACATTCCGAAAAATCAAATTAACTCTCCCCCCACCTTCCCAGCTCGTTTTGTACAAAGGGGGTGGTTTGTGGAGGAGGTGGTAAAAGGTGTGTGTATTATATAACTTAAAAAAATAAATAAATATGATCACCCCCTCACTCCCCCTGCTAACCGATTTTGACCCTTGTAGAGCTGCAGGTCCTTTTTGTCTAGCTGTGAAATATGGCTTTAACCCTTCAATTTAAGACAAGTTATCTTTTCATTCATTTTCTTGTTGCTCTCTTATGTCTGTTTACCATCTTCTTTCAGGAGCTAGTATTTTAGGAACCGATGTTTTGAATCTGTGTACCTTTTAAATATATGAAGCTGCAGAGAGACTGCTGCGTTTAGCTTTTACTGAATTATTTAGGTGAAACACTCATTCCATTGTTCATGATAACAGCATTGAAAGGGTTAACTAACAGTCTATGGTCTCCCTGCTTATTCGCTTGTGCGTCGCTGGTGTGACGCTATCAGACTTTGAGTCAAAGATGAGATTTTCCCTCTTCTATTGAAATGTTAAAATTCCTGAAATTTCTCTTCTCACCCCCCTTCCCCTCTTTGTGCCACAGACAGATGGGCAGCACCAAGAGCAAGCCTCGAGAGGGAGGGCCCCGTAGCCGGAGTCTGGATATCGCTGAGGGGACCCCTGCTCCTTTCACCTCCCTTTCTGCCTCACAAACTCCCAGCAAGAGTTTAGATTCCCAGCGCCCCTCAACGCAGCCTTTTGGGGGAAAATGTGACCTTACACCATTTGGAGGGGTGAACTTTTCAGACACCATCACCTCTCCTCAGAGAACAGGACCTTTGTCAGGTAAGCTTGAGGAAATGGTCTAGAGCCAAATAAACACAGGTGGGCATTAGCTTCTAATTAGGGGCAACTGGTCTGTACAACTGTCGCTTGTCACACTTTCCAGGTGGTGTCACCACGTTTGTGGCCCTTTATGACTACGAGTCCCGTACAGAATCCGATTTGTCCTTTAAGAAGGGAGACCGACTGCAAATTGTCAACAATACGTGAGTGACGCATTCTGATCCATTTGTAGAACTTTTACGAAACTGGGAATGACTTTTTTTTTCTTTGTTTAATAAATAATACGTTGTGTTGCTTTCTGTCCAGTCTGCCATTTTTGTTGTTTCCCAGTTTCTTTACCCTGTTCTTGCTGCCTTATCTCATACCATTTCTCTCTCTTACACGCTGTGCCATAGGAGGCCTGATATAAGGTACGTAGCTATAATATAATTGTCATACTTGTTTGCGGTGTCCGTATTCTGATAACCCCTCATCAGGGTTGATTTATTAGTCTTAAATGAGTTTCAGTATGTTTTCTTTTTATTTATTTTTTCTTGAACCCACAGGGAAGGTGACTGGTGGCTGGCACGTTCTCTTAGCTCCGGGCAGACTGGCTATATCCCCAGCAACTATGTGGCACCATCAGACTCCATACAAGCTGAAGAGTAAGTGCTTTATGGAAAAATGTAATCTAAATGTTTGGTCCTTCCACTGGACTGCTTTGTTTACAAATCACATTCCCCATTCTTCTATGACACAACCTAAGAAACTGGTACCATCTCTGTTTTATTTTCTGCAACCTTTTACTTCCATATTTTAGTAGTTCTTCTTATGTATTTGCTATCCCCTTCTTACATTCTCAACATCATATGCTATATACCCACTTTGCCTGACACATTCTTCTTTCTAATTTTTTTCTGCCATTTGTTCTTCACCCACTGTTTGTCTTTCTGAATCCATCCCTCATTTTTGCCTTTTTTGCCACATCTAACATTGGTTGTTCTTGCAGGTGGTATTTGGGAAAGATTACACGTAGGGAGTCTGAACGGCTGCTTCTCATCCAAGAGAATCCTCGTGGCACTTTCCTAGTTCGAGAGAGTGAGACCACCAAAGGTGAGAAGAGTGGGGGTGGTTAAAAAAATCCTTTCAAGATTAAGTAAAGAAGACATGTTTATGAGATGGGTTTATCTGGGAAGGGTGTTTTGGTCAATGTGGAAGAAGAAACTTCATTTAAGAAAGTATGAAGAGACTGATGATAGACATAATGGAGATAAGGAGTTAAAAGGCCCAGGGGAGACCTAGTATAGGATTACAGTGGACTGGAGAAGTGGATGCCTCATGTGTTGTCAGAGACAAAGGGAAATGAGAAATGGGTGAGAGAATCCAAGGGAATAGGAGGTATATACAGGTCTATGTGCCAGAGGCTAACGGAGATGAGTTGTGAGGTCAAACAACAAATGAGAGAGATGACTTATTGAGAGATAAAGAGAGAGGTGTTATGATGCTTGGTAATGACACTGTTAAATGAGAAGTTTAGGGAGACCATCAGAACATATTTTGGAATTAAATCGGGGGCAGAGTGAACGATCAGTGACATTGTTAAAAGAACTGTGTATTGGGGGAGGGGAGAAAAAGTTAAATCGTTACGAAGAACTCATCACTCGTATTTTTATGCAATGCTTTTATTTACCATTCCTTCTCTCTTTCACTCCTTCTCCCTGGCTCGCTTTTTCATTTTTTTTTTTTCTCCTCTTCTTCAGTGTAAGGAGGGGGCTTGTCATTCGGGAAAGGGGGGAGCCTCAGAATGTGGGTCAGTGAGATGAATATTCGTGTTACCCGTAGCAACTGGAAGCAATGTGTTTGCTTGTGGCCTCTGGGCTCTTGTATCCCTTTTCCCCCCCCTATGTGTTTGTGTCTAGGGAGGTGAAACATGGTGCAAAACCCCCTATAGGCTGCATACATTTATTCTCATAGTGCTGATGGGCAGACAGAAACCCATGGGCCACTCTAACGTTTCTTAATGCCGAGTACTACGCAGTCTCCCTCTGTCTCTCCTTATTGCACAATTTCTGGTGCTCTTTTTAATCATAATTGCCTTTTGCTGTCTTGTGGGCATTCTATTGATCTTCCATTCGATGCTGAGTTTTATGCTCAGTGAACCTTTGCTCTATGTTGTATGCTCTAGATCAGTGATTTCCTATAATTATTTTCAGTATAAATAAATGAAGTAAACAAATAATATAGATATAGATCTATACAATTATTATTTTTTTCCCAATTTATTTATATTTTTAAAAAGGGGGCTGGATTAGGCTTATGTCTAGGGTTAAGGATTATTTAATCTTAATGCCACACAGGGTCATTGCACTGTCTTCTAGTTATAGATATAAATGGTCTCCACTTGTCTAATCTAGTATGTCTTCTGTCCCTGGAAAGGTGCATACTGCCTGTCTGTCTCCGACTACGATGCAACTCGGGGATTGAATGTCAAGCATTACAAGATTCGGAAGTTGGACAGTGGCGGATTTTACATCACATCACGAACTCAGTTCAGCAACCTCCAGCAACTGGTTGCCTACTATAGCAGTAAGATCTGGGGAATGTTTGCGAGGGGGTGGATTTGTTTTGGCGGTAATTTACTTGGTGAAATGGAGGACCTGTGGTCTAGTAAGGGTTCTGGTGGCACATTCACAATGGGCTTACGATCAAACGTGAGCTTGTAGTGGAGATGTTGGGGGGAGGGGGGAGAGGAGTTCATTTCTTTATTTTTTGTGTAACCTTTTTAAGAACAAGGAGTATGTAAGTCCTGTTATATCACCCTGGCATTTCCTCTTCTACACTGAATGAAATAAGTTCAGACTTGCACCCCCACCATTTAATGTTTAAATCATTTTGTCAGCCGTATAACCTACCACAAAATCTTGTTTATATTGGTGGATTTAGCACACTTACACATGAAAATGTGTTTATGTGCATCTATTGCAATCTCAGTCTCTATGAAAGGCCAGGACTTGGCTTGTGTGTAGACAGTGTGTGGACAATGGAATTTTAAAAAGAAAAATCCTATTCAGGGGAAAAAAGGGTACCTGGGTGTTGAAGTGATGAGGTTTGATTGCACACTAGAGTCAGCTGTTTTTATATTTGTTAGTCAATGCCTACTGCTTAGGGTGCATTAGTAGGTTAAGCTATAACCTTGGTTCACACCCTAAAGACCCAGCAATCCATTGTGGGAGGTGGACTTTTATTCACGAAGAGCTGCATCAGCTCAACATATCAAACTCGGGGGCGGAGCCTGGCTGTGGAGCTGAACAGACGCGTGCAGCACGAGCTCCCGCCTGAAACTCTATTTACCTCGATATAATCCTTGCTCCCCAGCTACAAAATCGACTAAAAACACAGCACCCACGAAGGGGAAGCAAGAGAGAACAGATCGAGGACCACTCTTGAAAAGCTGAGCCACCGTTAACGCGGTCTGCAAAGTTGGGGCCTACTGCAGAAACGACTGACCTACACGGAAATAAGGGAAGGGTGAGGCGGCCGATCACCCAGCCCTGAATGCCGACATGAAAACTGCGAGGAACCATCCACTAGCCTTCCTCCCTCCCCCCCTGCCGGTGGGGGTTATCCCGGCACCAACAGCTCACTCACCGTGGACACTCACGTCCCAGAGACTGCATGCATCAGGAGCCCCTGGCTCCAAAATGGCGGATGCCACGCGCCAGTCGGCAAACACAGGTACGGAAGGCGAATCGACATACAAACCGCTGACAAAGCTAGACGAAATCTTTGCTGCCTTCTGGGCTAGGATCTCTGAGAGAGAGCATAACACTGCTACCACTATACGACCCAAGCCTACCTGCACGCCCCCGACAATGGCGGGCTCCAAATGCAAGAAGGATGCAACCGCCCTGAAGAAGGCGGTGTCCCTACCTTGGACCACACAACAAAGCCCGGCTCAAAATCACCCAGCCGGATCCAGAGGCCTACCTAAGAGCCCAAAGCTACACATACAGCGGCAAGGACGCGGCGCTAAACTGCCACGGCGAACCACTCAAAGCTTCCGACATCCACTGGAAGCCACTACCGCGGGCCGCCCACAATACCTTCCCAGGTTGAAGGCCACAGGGAATCAGATTCCGAGGCACCGACCACACCGCCGGAGGCCTGCCCACCGCTGGCGGCGGCAGAACACCCAGGCCTCACATGGCGCCCGACGAAGGGTCGACCCGGCCTCTATGAGCAACCGAGTCGGTGGATCACGGGTGCAGGCCTTTGTGGAGACCTGGGGCCGGAGGGCGGCCGCCATCAACCCGCACCATGCTGCAGCCTTGAGGAATCCCCAAGACGACGATGCCGTACATTCCATTCTGCCGGCCCTACCTAGCAGTGGCATAGGCTAAACTAACCTCTTGGATTGACAGTCCGGTTGCCAACACGCACAACCGATGACTTTAGGGGTCCTGGCCCGGATGGCAGGCACAAAACCCCCTAGCTGGACTTCCACCCACGGACACACGTAACACAAGGCCTAGGGGTATCGCCTAATGATTGTATTCAGCTAGTATATGACACCCATGTGTATAACGACTTGCATTTATCTACTGCCCTTACACCTGCCAATGTTGCTAATCCACTGTATTGTTTAGTGAACAACAATAAAAGAAAACCGCGCCCTTATTATGATACGGACATACGTACTCAAGTCCTTTTGGCCTTACAATTTCAACGGTATACCTCAAAAAAAAGAAATATACAAAATAATAGTGTAACCCTGTGGGTAATCTGAGAGTGAAAAAGAAATATATGGTTATACACTCACATTTGGCAGAGCTAAATACAGAGCTCTGCTGTTTTAGCGCGTAGACGGAATAATCCCCGTCCTAGGATATATGTGAAGTAGTCAGCGTCTTGATGGTCTCAAATAGAAAAAACAGACAGGAATATCCACATAGTGTAGTAAGTACCAATATTAGTATGGGTGATAAGTGAATAAAAGGTATCGTACTCACATTTACCAGAGCGTACCTCGCTCTAGTTAGTAGCGCATAGATGGTATGATCCCCACCAAGGAATATAGACTTAAACCAGGAACAAAATATAATATGGAGATCTCAGAGTAATAAAAAGTAATAAAAAGTATATTAAAACTATTTATTAACGTATATATAAAAAGCAGGATGCATAAAATACTCTATGAGAAAGTCCATATAAAATCCACTTTACGCGTTTCACCTATGGAGGCTTCTTCAGAAGTGTGGCTCTCATAAGGTGGGGAATCCTTGTGCTGATCACTGCTGCCCATCTAATATCACCTGTTACACTATAGTGAGCGCCTATACTCTGTTTGTTTTGCACTGTATTGTTTAGCTTGCTGCCTATCTTGTTACCTGGTGCTGCATACCAGGGACCTGGCCAACTACAGTCGACTTTGCCTGCATAACTGCTAATAAGCAAGTAGACCGTTTAGTATGGGGGTCACCTTGTTCACGATATGTTAACCTGTCCATAACGCCACCTATGCATGCGGGCCCTGGGATCAGAATTGCACTTACCCCGTTACTGTTTAATAGTCCACTCTCATAGCCTCGCTGCCTCAGCTCATGACACCACATTCTTGTTAAGCACCAACTAGTGGGTCTAAGCATATTATAACCCCATCTACCACATCTCAGCTTAGACTTGGCTAACCGCTGAAGTATAATCTTGTTTTACAAGTTCCTAAACATGCCATTATTCTACAAGCATGTCTAACCTTAAAGTACACTAGGGGTTAAAAACGTGGTAAAATACAGGCTAGTATTGTTTGGATGAATCTGCCTATTTCATAAAAACTGTTAAGCAACAACTATTTTCTTTAATTTAACCTAACTCGTTATAGTTACCAAGCTTGTATCATTATACTGTTCCCATGATGTTTTAAAATACAAAATATATGGCAATCTTTCTTCGGAGTGCACTAAATGCCCTCTTGTTATCGTTCACCTCTGTTAACCCACATTGTCTCCTTTCTTTATTCTGTACCCCATAACGCATAATGTGCCATAATAAAAGAAAGATTTACAAAAAAAAAAAAAACATATCAAACTCACAAAGGACTAGGTCAACTTTAGGACATGGCACTCACAAAGGACTGGGTCAGCTCGAGATCTGAAGTTCACAAAGGGAGTATGTAGAAATGACTCCGTGAAAGTGTTTTTTTTTTTCCAATCTCCCTATATTCTCCAAAGTGCTCATCTTAATTGTGTGGAATCATGATCAAAACAATATACTCCGAGTTTCGTGCAAAATCCATTAAAGAACTTAAACACACCAACTTGCGGTACATCAATGGATCTAAGGTCAGGATGACTCAGTTGGAGACAAAAGTTTGGATAGCTCAGAGATACTCTGCAAATAGTGATTACCTGCAACTGTAAAAGGTGGTGGGAGGGTGTTTAAGGTGTATCTCTGTAAAGGTTTGTCCGTGTTGCTTAATGTGATTTTAAAACAAATTCAGTGCGTGGTGGTCGACAACACAATGCTCTTGTGTCTGCCCAAAACAATTCAATGTTTAAACCACTCTTCACACAATATAGAACTTTCACAAGGACCTTGTTTTTTTATATACATTTTTTTTCTTGATGATTTCTCCCACATGCCATACCTCTGCTGTCATGTGAGCCCATTATGATTCCATCAGCATTACTGTCGCATTACTGCTGACTGCAATATATAAATTTTATCCTGGAGAATTTCTAGTTTTCGTTTTTTGTTGCTCCAGTGTCGGCTGTGCAGCTGTTTCTTTTTCGGTTCTGGTAAATGAATGGGAAATTTGTTTTATCTGTAACCGTCCTATCTTGCTGGAAAGAAGCCCGCCGAGACAACGGAGGCTCTGTCTTGTCCTGCGAGGCAAAGTCCATGGCAGGTGCAAAGACCGGAAAGTCAAAAATCTGTTGATCTTTCAGGGTCAAATTGCCTAGTAAATATTTGCAGTTTTCTTTCGTTTTCATCTGTCAGCAGTTTCATCCTGGTTTCTGCCACAATTCAACCATGTTGCATACACCATAGCATTGTCCTGTTTAACATTTTGATGTAAAACATCATTATATTTTATACAGGGATTTCCACAAGCTAAGACCATCAGCCCTACTGGCAGTTGCATGTATTTTAAGTTTTAAGGCTGATCAAGAGGATACTGGGCCGTGACAGTTTGGCCAAGCTAAAGGAAGAGGAAAGCATGAAAAAGGGTTAGAAGCCGCAAGAGCTAGGTAGACTCCACAATGGGAAGGGTAAAGATTAAGGACCAAACTTCTGGAATAAAAGGGAATCATGACATGTCACACATGTCATGTGTCCTTAAGGGTTTAAACGTATTTGTGCATTGCAATTCCCATGATACTCGAGCAGCCTAAGGCTTGGCAGGGCATAACGGGAATGGTTGGTGGGGACTTCGCACCTATATTTTACACAGGACCTCTGAAAGTCTGATCACTCTGTGTTACAGACATAATTTTTTTTTTTTTGTAAATAAGATTTTTATTTATCGTAAAGGAAAGGAAACACTCGTGGACACGCAAGTCCAAATCATCAACTATTCATAGGTCGCGCAGGACCAACATAATAAGCTTCCAAGGACGCGCAGGTCCATTGCGATTAGTTTAAGTATTTTAAGTATAATGTGACACTGTGTAATACACCAATTTCATCCATCCATGCTTCAGGCGCAAAGTGTACTGGTTAGATATAAGCTTAGATAGTTTGAGCGCACCACCCTCCGTCCTGATCTGATAGGAAGATGTCGCTATACCCCACTTGGATTCGCCTGAGAGGGGTTCAGGAATCGGACTGTTGTCTGCAACAAAACCCTCTCAAGGAAGGTTTCTCAACATGAGGGGCCAGAGGTCAGAGGCAGGGAAGAGCATCGTACCTTAAGCTCTACTAAGACAACCCCCTACGCTCACGGCCGTTGACCCAAGACCCCACAACGTGGCAATACCCCCTCCACGCCCACTACGCTCCTCGCGTCTCATATGTCAGTAACCTCTGGAAGTCAGTTTTATATGCAGTCGTCAGCGAATGCGTTCAAATATCTACATGTAATTGGGAGCAGCCCTGTGCTATGTAAATCAATTTCTTCAGTTGTCTTGAGTCTTCCATTTTATCAAACCAGACAGTGAGGGGTGGCATAAGGTCCTGTTTCCAGAATAGGGGAACGACCGGTTTTGTCGTATTTAAGATCCGAATCGCCAGAGATTTCTTATATTTGGCGGTCGGGGAGGGTGGCTGTCCGTAAACCTCCGTAAGATGGCGTCAGTCACTTTGCAAACAGGTTTGATCTTTGGGCATTCCCACCAAATGTGGAGGAACGATCCTGTGGTCGCATGGCAGTGCCAGCAGTCTACATTCAGTGACGGATTCATTTTCTGAAGGGCCTGCGGGATTCGATACCACATGGATAATACTTTAAATGCGGTTTCTGGGTCTTACTAGCTAAGGCACAATGCTGTACTAGATCACATATCTTCCCCCACTGCTGTGGTGTAAAATTCTCCCCAATTGCCATTTTCCATTTCCCCATGTATGCTGGTGCTGGGAGATTTAAGTTTTGTTGTAGTAGGGAATAAAGGAGGGAGATTGCATGTGGTTGCGGGTCTAGGTCGACACACATGCATTCAAATGGGGTTAAAGCTCTAAATAGATTTGGTTGTTGAGATAACTGGCGTATAAGCTGTCTCGGTTCATATTTTAGTCTGTGTAGGAACGTGCCTGGGGTTCCGTGTAAGAGGTCAGGTAGGCGTCTGAGTGTGTCTCCCTCCGTCATGTGCCTACTCTGAACCTGCTTTAAAGCAAAAAAAAAAGTGAATGCCCTGCTCTCCATCCCAGGGGGGAATTCAGGGTTATTCATCAAGGGGAAGAGGGGTGAAGGGAAAGAGAGGCCCGATTCTAGCGCGATACTGTGCCATATGTCTAGGGTGGCCTTTACACATGTTTGTTGGTTCAAAAGTTTCCTGCTTTCCCCGGTTTCATCCATGACAAGGCAGTTAAGGATCCACCCGTCTGGGCCTGTTCGTACCCCTTCCCATAACTTATCTATCCCTGCTTTAGCCCATTTCAGTATTCTCTGCATATGGGAGGAGCGGTAATATAGGAGGAAGTCGGGGACAGTCAACCCACCCTATACTTTCGGCCTGGAGAGTGTCTGTTATCTTATATCCTGGGTCTGCGAGAGCCCCATATATAGTTGATCACCAGTGTCCATAATGAAGCGAAGAATGCTTGTGGGATCTTGATAGGAAGCGTTTGGAGTAAGTAAAGAATTTGTGGTAAGATGTTAATTTTTGTAACTGCAATGCGTCCCAACCAGGATATATGGGGCAGAGTCCAGTCGGCTACGTTCTTCCTGAATGTCGAAAGCATTGGGGTAAAGTTGTGAGCGATCCCTCGTGAACCACACCCCTAGATACTTAAGTGCTCTGTCTGACCGTTGGAACCGGAAACTCGTGAGCAGCACGTCAGTTCTCCATTTTGGCAACGTAATATTCATTGTCGATTTTGAGTTATTATTTTATTTATATAGCGCCATCACATTCCGTAGCGCTGTACAATGGGTAATAATTGATTTTGAAGTTGGAAAGAACGCCATATCTGTCAAACTCCTTCATGAGATTGGGGAGCAATGTCTCAGGCGTGGCCACGGACAGCAACAAGTAGTCGGTGTAGTCTGCCACCTTATGTGTTTTATCTCCCACGTGTAGTTCCCTAACGTCCCGGTTCTGTCTCACTGCATGAAGGAACTGTTTGAGGGCAAGGACGAAGAGCAGTGGTGATAGTGAACACCCCTGTCTAGTTCCACATCGTATTTGGAAGGGGTCCATAGAGGCGCCATTGATGCACACTCTGGCCGTGGGGTTGTCATAGAGCACTGTAATCCAGTTGTACATGTTCGGTCCCACGCCAATGGCCTTTAAGGTCTGCATTAGAAAGCCCCAATACACTCTATCAAAAGCCTTCTCCGCATCTGTAGAAAGCAGCAGAAGACCCTCTTAGCCTCTCTAGGCCTGGTGGATCAATGCTAGTGCCCGAGTAGAGTTATATCTGGCCTCTCGGAAGGGTACAAAATACACATGATCCGCCTGCACCAGGCTAGGTAAGTATGGTTTAATTCTAGTTGCTAGTACCTTTGCAAACAGCTTCAGGTCATTGTTTAGGAGTGATATAGGTCTATAATTGGCACACTGCTCCAGGTCCCTGCCCTCTTTGGGGATTAGGGTGATATTGGCAGCCATAGTTTGGGGGGAGGCAATCTCTGTCCCTGCGTGAGTTAGTTATAGGCCCTCAAACTGCGGGTTCAGGATGTCCGCAAACTTCTTGTAATGGCACAGCGTGAGTCCGCCAGGGCCCGGACTTTTGCATGTGTTCGTGGCCTTAACTGCCTCCACCAGTTACTCTATTGTCAGAGGCGCTTCCAAGGCTTCTATTGCCTCTCCTGTTAATTTAGAATGGCTGTTGGATTCCAAATAATCTCATATGGACTCTCGTTGCGATAATTGTGGGCTGTGCCCAGATGACTATTTCAGGGAGTATAAACTCTCATAGTATGAGCACGCTATTGTAGCGATCTTGTCCGGCAAACGTTGAACCAAGCCTCGGCGGTCACATAGTTGAGCTATGTAAGATTTGTTTTTCTTCTTGTTGGTAAGTCGAGCCAGCGATCTGCCGCATTTATCGCTGTTAACGTAGAAGTATGCTTTTGAGCGCTGGAGGTGTCGTTGGTGTAGACAACTTGCCCCGCAATGCAGCGAGTACCTGGAAGGTGGTCAAAGTTGGTCTGCTTTATGAGCCGTCTCCAATACATGAATATCATTGACAAGTGTGCGAATTTCCGTTTCTCTCTTCAAAGCAGCCCCTTTGGCAATGAAGAAAACCCCAATCACATACTTATGTGCCTCCAAGATTACCGGAGATGACATGTCAGCAGTCTCATTGTCAGCGAAGTGATGAGTAAGTGTCACGTTGGCATCCTGTAGGACAAGTGGGACAGATAGTTTCATTAAGTCGCCAATTAATGGTGCAAGGTCGGAAGAGGGGCGACTAAGTTTATGGTCAGTGGGGCATGGTCCGTCCAAGTTGTCTCGCCTAGATCTACGTGCTGCACTAAGTGGAGGTAGTAGTATGGAACAAGATAAAAAAAATTAAAATAAAGTCCAGTCTGGAGTATCTGTCATGAGGGATGGAATAATGGGAGTAATCCCTGCCATTGGGGTGTAAGGCCCTCCAGCAGTCAGACTGCTGGTGAGAGTGTAGCAGGTCCTTGAACAACTGTAGAACATGGTCGGGAACTACTGAGGTTCCCGTGGAGGTATCAACCTTAGGGTTTAAAGCGACATTAAAGTCTCCCCCGAGAACCAAAAGACCCTCTACAAATGAGTGTGCGGAGTGTAACTTTCAGAAACTTGCCTTGGGAGGAGTTGAGGCATAAATGTTGGCCAGAGTATACACCTGACCTAGGATCGTCCCCTTAACAAATTTGTATCTACCCTCCTGACCTATGAGCGTGTCTTTATACTGAAATGGGATCGATTTTATGTACAAGGATCGCAGTACCCTTCGCTTTTACTTTCTAAGGTATTACCATAATAGCTCTGTGAGTATAGATGATTGGTCAGTTTCGGGGCATTCTACCCCCGAAAATGTGTTTCCTGGATATAGCCTATGTGGGGTTTAAAATCTCTGAGCCAAAGAGAGTTTCTCAGGTGTATTGAGGCCTCTGGCATTCATGGACAAGAGCTTCAGGTCAATAGGCTGAAAAAGGGGATCTATGGCACATTGGTGTGTCCTACGCGGTGAGCTAGAATTTTTTTTGTGTGTGTGTGTGTATGTGTATATATATATATATATATATATATATATATATATATATATATATATATATATATATATATAAATTTTTTATTTTATTTTTTTATTTATGGTCTATTATAGTAGAAGTGGTTATGTGTTGATGTAATATAGTAGCGCTTATTGAGGTTTTCCTGTTTGCTGGTGTTTTCCTTAATCTATGATGTAATACAGTATGTTGGGGTTAGCACTGTGCTTAATGCAGAACGTTCTCTTTAGACTATAATGTAATATAGTCCAGCCTGTCCTGGCTTTGTTCTATTCAGTCTGTGATATAATACAGCAGAGTCTTTTTAGGCTTTTACTCCCTGTGCTTGTTGTAGAGCGTGTTTTCTTCAGTCTGCGATGTAATACAGGCTGTATTGCCTTGTCCTTGTTTCAGAGCGTTCTCTATAGTCTCGTATAATACAGTAGTTCCAGACCTGAGATTATAGATTATGTAACTCAAATTTACGCCCTACAACTCTGTTGTATGATTATGTATGTCTCCTAACTTCATAAAACCAGATCTTAAATGAACTGTTTCACTCTGCTTGCACCTAATGTTTTATCAAATGAGCAGATTTTTGGGTTTTTTTCAGTTTTCTTCTCTATGATCCCGTGTGCCTCATGTTGACTTGCAACATCTTTCCACACCCTCTTGTGCAACTTTCATCTTTGTTGACGCTCTTTGATTGCCCTTCACAAACTCAACCTCCTGTGTTTTACGCCTTGCTACATGTCTGTCATCACCCAAACAGTAGGAAGGCAATCCTGCGCTCCACTGATTTGACAACGTGCCCTTAGAATCCTTACAGCTGAAAGGTCCTGAATCTGAACTAAACATGAGCTATAAATCACGGATGTTGTTGATGCTTAACAGGAGGTGTAAGATTGTTAATAAAACGATGGTGCTAGTTGTTTGTATATGCTGTCCGCATAGGTTGATCCCCTTCTAACCAGCTGCCGTGACCCCTGATCCATGGATAGAGACACAAATTCTAGTGTGATGTAGGTTTGCTGTTTGACACGATTTGGTTGGAATGAATAAAGTTCTGATGGTTGGATTAATAGGATAAGCTTGAATCATTTATAGCATGATCAGAGAGAGATGGCCTTGGAGGAAGGTGGATGGTGGTGTAAGGAGGCAGTGGTGGAAAGGAGAGGAAGGTGGAAAAGAGGGTGTCATTAAGATGGAGAACCGAGTGGTAAGAAAAATATGAAGGGACAGTAACCGAATGAAAATGGGCAAAGAATGGTGATAATGTCACAAGGTGATGGTATATAGATTGGGGGTGGAAAGAACGATTGAAAGGAAGAAAAGGCTTAAGTGGTGGGGTAAAAGGACGTAAGATATGGAACAAGGAGAATAGCAGTTGATTGGTGAAGATGGAGCTGATATGAGGGTGTAGATGTAAAAAGGAGAAGGTATTGGTGCTGGACGAAAATTCAAAATGTATTTTAATGCAAAGTCTCTGCTCTTTTTAGTAGATAGGCTTCTATTTTTTTCACATTTCTACCCTTAAGGGAGATGTGAATTTTTTTTTTTTTTTAAATGTTAAATGCGATGATTTGTGGGCAATGCCAGGACCTCATTCCATGCTGTCAGGTTGTCTCCAGGACCAAAGGTAGCTTGTGAACAGAGTTATACAGACAGGCTGTCTGAACGTCCTGTCTCAGAATGCTAAAGGATGTGGCAGATTTTATTTCACCTCACTATTTAATTGCAAATGAGACTGGGCAGCATTAATAAACAAACTTGTTCCATAAGGCGCTTGAAAAATCCATGGATGTGGTTTTGGTGTATAAATAATGCCACTGACGTCTCACTGCTCAATTCTGTCATTTAGGAGTTAAATCGGTGTATTTTTGTAGCTCTAGTCACACACCCCTTGCTGTAACTCTCATAGCTTCACTACACCCTTCCTAAAATGAATTTTGAGTGTTGTGATTAGAACGTTGACCTTATGACTTAAGAACTCCATACATCTTAATTGCCTACTAGTGCCTCCTCCTATATGACCGTAGATAAAGATTTCTCATAGGGAATTAAGAAATCATCTAAGCGTCCCATAAAGAAATCTGGACAGCATCAGAGAACTTTCGGGACACATTCCAGTTTAGGGGTATATTCCCTAAACTGTTATGAATAAGTTCTCACTGTGTCTGCAATGCCTCTTTGAAGTCCTGCACCAACAAGGAAGTTTATTCTGGGCATAATGACGGTGGGTGAGTTCAGCTGTAGAAAGCAAGTTTTTCAGCTCTAGTATTTTAGGGATTACGTGCATTAAAAATCTCATTCTGTAGCCTAGACTGTCCCTTTTTAAGTATGTTTTCAATAATGTAAATTTTTTTCTTTTTCATAGAAGTGTATATTTTATATACAGTATCTCACAAAAGTGAGTACACCCTATACATTGATGAACTGGCCAAGCATGTCTCCAGACCTAAACTCTATTGAGCATCTGTGGGGCATCCTCAAATGGAAGGTGGGGGAGCGCAAGCTCTCCAACATCCACCAGCTCCGTGATGTTGTCATGGAGGAGTGGAAGAGGACTCCAGTGGCAACCTGTGAAGCTCTGGTGAACTCCATGCCCATGAGGGTTAAGGCAGTGCTGGAAAATAATGGTGGCCACACAAAATATTGACACTTTGGGCCCAATTTGGACATTTCCACTTAAAGGTGTTGTGACTTTTGTTGCCAACGGTTTAGACATTAAAGGGACACTATAGTAACCAGAACAACTACAGCATATTGCATTTGTTCTGGTGAGTAGAATCATTACCTTCAGGCTTTTTGCTGTAAACATTGTCTTTTCAGAGAAAATGCTGTGTTTACATTACAGCCTAGGGATAACTTCACTGGCCACTCCTTTAGATGAATGCTAGAGCTGCTTCCTTTCTCAGTCTTGCCTAGTGTGCATCACAACATATCCGTATCTTTTCCCTCTGCATGCAGACACTGAACTTTCCTCATAGAGATTCATTTTATTCAATTCATCTCTATGCGAAGATGCTGATTGGCCAGGGCTGAATTTGACTTGTGCTGGCTCTGCCCCTGATCTGCCTCCTTCAGTCTCTGCCAATCCTATGAGGAAGCATTGTGATTGGCTCAGAACAACACTTCTGATAATGTCAGCAGGCAGCTTGCTGTTCTGAGGCAAACAGGGGCAGAGCCAGCAGCTTCAGGCTTGAATAAAAGTAAGAGTTTACTATATTTAGGGAGGGTGGGGGGGTGGGGGGACTAGATGGTGGTTTTAACACTATAGGGTAAGGAGCACAAACATTTCTGACCCTATAGTGATCCTTTAATGGCTGTGTGAGTTATTTTGAAGGGACATCAAATTTACACTGTTATACAGGCTGTACACTTACTACTTTACATTATAAGAGTGTCATTTCTTCAGTGTTGTCACATGAAAATATTTACAAAAATGTGAGGGGTGTACTCACGTTTGTGAGATACTATAGCTTTGGATTAGATTTATACCTGTGCATGCAAGTTCTAAAATTTTGGGATTGACCAAAAAGTACTGGTGGTTTAAAATGGATTAAAACTATCACATCCCTGTAAATTATCCCATTTAATAAAAACATTGAAAATGACCTAGAACTGTTATTATTATTATTATTATTATTATTACCATTTATATAACGCCAACAGATTCCGTAGCGCTTTACAATATTATGAGAGGGGATTTAACTTTAAATAGGACAATTACAAATAAACTTACGGGAACAATAGGTTGAAGAGGACCCTGCTCAATCGAGCTTATAAAGTGTTCAATTTTTGTTTCCCTTCTCTAATCAGTTTTTTTTTGTAAAAGGTTAGCCTAGGCACCATAACTGCTAGTGCTTGCTGTAGTGATCATGGTGCCAGGAATCTCCTTTTGTCATCCCTGGTAAATAGTGAAATTGTTTTCTATAGATTTGATTAATTTAATCCGTTGGGCCCCTTAGATTTGGCCTCATCTGATCTAGCTTGAATGGAAGCTCCGCTTCTGCATTATGGATGTAAATTCCAAATATCTATATAGTGAAAGGGGATTTTCCAATTTACATATAGCAGAAATGTGGCTTGA